>NC_134507.1:44935046-45235046 GCF_027942865.1 Odontesthes bonariensis
CAACCATCCTGCGGTGTGTCCGCTCTCCGCCAGGTGGATTCCCCCTGAGCGTCCGCACCGCAGGGAGCTGAACACGACGGGATGGCTCCGGCTGTGGTGCTCCTGTGCTGCTGATCACCTGGTTAGACACACAATTCTTTAGTCTGACAAACTGTGGTCTGTTTGTCAGGTAGTCATTAATCCAGGTGATTGTTGAGGCCTCCACCTGAGTCTTCTGGAGTTTCAGACGAAGCAGATCAGGCTGGATTGTGTTAAATGCACTGGAGAAATCAAAGAACATGATCCTCACAGTGCTGCCTGCTTTGTCCAGATGACAGTGGGTTTGTTGTAGCAGGTGTATGATAGCGTCTTCAACTCCAACTCCATGGCGATAAGCAAACTGCAGGGGGTCCTGATACGTGCTGGTTTGCTTACACAGGTGGGTCAACAGGAGTCTCTCCAGGACCTTCATGATGTGGGACGTCAGGGCAACAGGTCTGTAGTCATTGATGACTGAAGGATGAGTTTTCTTTGGTACCGGAACCAGACAGGATGTCTTCCACAACAGTGGTACCTTCTCTTGGGTCAAGCTAAGGTTGAAAAGGTGTGACTTGGTCCCATCTCTGGCTGGGCCACAAAAATAAAGCGTTTCGCTTCTCAGAACAATATGCGTTCAAAAGAGTAATATATTTGAATCACAAAATCGTTCTCCAGGAAAAAGTCAGACCTCACAATCGCTTGGCCCTGTCAGGATTGTGTGAGGAGGGAGGACACGGATGCGGATTTCAAAAAAGAAAACTGGATTTATTCTCCAAAAAACAAAGTAACACAAAGCGCGGCTAGGCCGGATACAAAAATCAAACTGTGGAAAAACAAAAAAAAAGACTTGGCATGGAATAAATATATAAATACTTAGCTTGGAAAAACTGGTAGCATGAGTGAACAGACATCAATGGCAACAGGTCATGTAGGGAGACAAAAACAAAGATCCAACGACAAGACAGGGGAGACAGGAGACTAAATAGAGGGCTGGGAGTGATTGGAGAGTGAGTGCAGCTGGAGACAATGGACAGGTGAGGGGAATTAACTAATTACCTGAGTGAGGGAAGTGAGGGGAAAAACAATGGCAAAACTAAAAACTCAAAACCAAGACATGAACAACTGAACACAAAAACGTAACCTAAAACATAAAACTAAAAATGAGTCCCTGGGCGTGACGGGCCCTAGTAGCTTCCTCATGTGGTTGTGCAACATTGTGTTTCCTCTCTATCATCATCTGCTAAGATTTCACTTGTGCACTAGAAGACTTTCATTCCCATTTTAGGCACTGAATAAAGTTCCCCAATTGTGATATCTTCATCAAACACAGCCTCTTCCTGATAGTCTAATATGTCATGAGTCCCTCCCATCTTAGAAAATTTACTTCTTCCATTTGGAAAGAAAAGATCTTTAGCGTGCTGTAATATGTTGGCCTTTTAAAAATCTTTTGGAACATCAAAGGTCCTTCTTCCTCCTCCTCTGTATTTTCTTACCTTCATGGATCCACCCCACACTTTTTTTTTTTTTCAGCCCATTTCATGTTTTTTTGCAGTTTCTTCATGATCGGATTTCTTCTCATTTTCATCTATGCCCATTTTTTCAAGGAATGAGTGTTTTCTGTCATGTTTGGTTGTCGTGGCGTGGAGATAGGACACGGATGCAGATTCCAAAAACAAAACTTGGTTCATTTTAAGGAGCAACAAAAAAGCATGGCTAAGCCGGAACACAAAAATTAAACTATGAAACAACTTGTCAAAAACAAAAACATGACTAAACTAAAGGATAAACCTGACTTGACAAAACTTGACTTGGTATGGACAAACCAGGAAGCCTGGGTGACGGGGACGGTGAGGATCTGGCATTAATTCATGGGAAACCTGAAAAATAAATACTGAGGGAGTGAGTGCAAGTGTTGTGAGTGAAGGTGATGGCAGGGCAACACAAACTATGGGGAACATGGAAAAACTAAAGACTAGACCTGAACTTTAAAACACACATGAGATAAACCGAAAACATGGCAAAACTTAAAACCAAACAGGAACTAAAAACATGACAAAAACTCAGACGTGACATTTTCTTAAATTCCTTTGCACTTGCCCCATTGTTTTCCAAGTAGAACCGTCTTGCAGCGATCCGTTAGCCATATGTTGGGATGTAGCCAGACAGTCTGGTTATCCATGAAATCATTGTGGTGTCAATCTGTGATTACAAAGATATTACAGAAGGAGAAAAACAACTGCTGCTCCATCCTTCCATCACACCCATTTGCATTCTGACTTCCTCACACATAATGTACACCGGAACAGCCAGGGATAGATAGAGTCCTTCCAGAGTTTGCCTTTTCTTTGGCTAATCAAGAATTATATGAGTATATGACTTTAGGCTTATATGCAGGGCTGATGAGCTGCAACTGAGCTTGCAGGTGAGTTTGGCTGATTGGGTTGGACTAGCTGGCAGGTGAGTGGAAAAAAACTGAAGCAGAGGGATAAGAGGGGAGACAGGAAGGATGAACTGTGAAAGTTTTAGTAGTAGTCGTACAAGTATTTAGCATCTGCTCTAATCTGCTTCCAGTGCCAGCAACATTCGTCAGAGAATCCATCCGAAAATTTGAAATGATGTTCCAATAAGTTAAACGTACTATTTCAAGAAAGTAAATGAACCGTTCACGTTTCAATCCGTTTCATAACAATGCATACAGGGTCTAACTCATCACTGTTTTAGAATTTAAGCTTAATAAAAAAAAAAAAGAATTGATTCCTTTGTTTGTAGACAAACAGCAGAACACTATGCTTTCTTGCTGGAGTTGTTCTAAGTTCAAGTGATCCAGAGACCAGGGGCCTCGTGTACAAAGACTTGTGTGGATTTCCTACTGAAACATGGCGTACGCTCAAACCCAAATGCCCTCCTACGCACAAAAATATCCGGATGTATGAATCTGTGCGCACACATGAATCCAAGCACATTTCCTTTGTACATCCCGATCAACGTGGAATTGAGCGCACGTCGGAGTACCCGACTCCTCCCTGTACACGCTCCTACTTAAATATGCAAATCATATTTAAATGAGCCCTGCACCTGCGATTCCCCTCTCTGTACGATCAGAAAATAAAGAAAAAAGAATTAGTAAGAAAAACTTCACGGAAAGCGAGATGTCGGTGCTACTTTCTGAAGTGAAGGCTTGCAAAAATGTGTTCTTTGGCACGCTGTCCTCCGGCATAAGCAGCAAACGCAAGAGGAGTGGGTGGGAGAGCCTGAGGCTGTTAATGCTGTCAATGCTGTGGGGTCTGAGAAGTGCGGAGACGGGCTGCCCACCACCCAAGTGTGGCCAAAACAGGCGCGGTGGGGGGGACACAGGAGACAGAGGGTCTCAAGCTGGTGGATTTCCAGCCTTTGACCTCATTGAACAAACTCCGCAGGATATCATGCGCATCATTCTTGAGGGTGTTGCATCCATGGAAATGAAGCGTGTGTTAAAATACCTTGTTCTCTCTGGACACATGGAGTTAGAAATGTTCAATTCAGCCATGCAGAGTTTCCCTTTTTCATCAATAGATGTGTGTGGCAAACCCTGTCCCATCAGTGTCAGTACCTTAGCATCTAATGATAACGAACTTAAACAGTCCTCTGGGCAAATGCTGATATTGTTGAAGATCATACCTTTTCTGTTGAACAGTATAGAGAAAAATGAATATGTTCAGTTTGTTTTGGACTTGATTGAGATTGTTCAGCTACTTTTTGCTCCCATTATATGTGTGAAAAGTGTATTGAGACCAGGGGCGGACTGGGGGAAAAAGTGGCCTGGGAATTTACTACCTGACTGGCCCACTCAGGGGCCGGGGCCAGGGGCAGATGATGGTGGCGAATACTGGAGGCGGATGATGGAAGGTGGATGATGGCGGTGGAACAAATATGTTGATTGTGGGAGACAAAAAAATTTGCAGGTAAACATTATTGAAGAGATAATGACACATAATTTCATCTGAGGCCTTGTGCTGCTGAGAGAGAGTGCTCCTGAGCCTGTCCTTATTCTGTATTTCTTGTTCTGACCCCTGTTGAATGCGCCGCTGAGGGTGGCAGCACGTTGGAGTAGCTCTGTACCTCACATTGAGATTTTCCTTTTTTTCTAAATTTCATTCCTGTTTTTTCTTGGAAGAAATTGCATTTTTTGGACAACTGTTCCTTCCTGCCTTGGATGCTTTGCAGCTGGATTGATTTTTCCCAATACTTTTGTATATTTTGCTCTTTTGTCATGATGCATAACCATAGCAACAAGGTGGTTTACAACAGGGAGCAGCTGATTAACATTGGAAAAGCAGAAATAATTCGACAACTGAAGCCAGAAATCCCACTGGCAGTCCTGACATTGAACTATTGGCAGTAAGTTTTCGTCCATATTATTCGCCAAGAGAGTTCACCAGTGTTGTTTTGGTGGCTGTTTACATTCCACCCTCAGCTGTTGCCGACACTGCATGTGATGTCATCAGTTCCGTTGTTGCTAAGATACAGACACAACACCCCAATTCTTTTGTGGCGATATCTGGTGATTTTAATCATGCCTCACTCTCTGCTACACTGCCAACTTTTCAACAGTTTGTCAGCTGCTCTACCAGAGAAAACAAGACATTGGATTTGTTATACACAAATGTCAAGGATTCATACATTTCCAAATCAAGACCTCCCCTGGGTAAATCAGATCACATCCTTGTTTTTCTCTGTTCAGCATATAAACCCCATTGTTCAGAGACTACCTGTCACAAAAAGGACTGTTAGAAAGTGGTCACAGGAAGCTGAAGAAGCCTTACAGGGTTGTTTTGATGCAACCTATTGGATTTCTCTTTGTAAGCCACATGGAGAGGACATTAATTCCATGACTGAGTGTGTGACTGACCATATAAACTTCTGTGTGGACAACACCATCCCCACCAGAACAGTGAGATGCTTCCCTAATAACAAACGGCAATAAATGTTATTTAATTTCCCTCTGGGATAAATAAAGTATTTTTGAATTTGAATTTGAATTGAATTGAAACCCTGGATCACCAGTGAGCTTAAGGAACTATTGAACAAGAAAAAAAGAGCCTTTGGGGAGCGAGACAGGGAGTTACTGAAGAGTATACAGAAGCAGCTCAAAGTCAAGATCAGAGAGAGCAAGGAGGTGTATAGAAAGAAGCTTGAGAGTAAACTGCAGAGGAACAATATCAGAGATGTGTGGTCAGGAATGAAGAAGATCACAGGCCTCAAGCAGAGGGAGGATCGGATGGATGGAAGTCTGGACAGAGCAAATGAGCTGAACACATTCTTCAACAGGTTCAGTTCAGGAACAAGCTCACCATCCTCCCCTCCTGTTCCCAGCCAAAGAGACATCCCACCCTCCTCTGACCCACAGCTTTCCTGTAATATCTCCACCTCCACCTCAGTCATGGATTCTTCTGCTTCCACTAGTTTGTCTTCAACCAAATCAGGAGATGCTGCTGTCCCCTTTGCCTCCCCCTCCCACTTTTCTGTTTCTAGAAGTCAGGTGAAGAGGCAGTTGGAGAGACTGAACCGGAACAAGGCTGCAGGTCCAGATGGTGTCAGCCCCCGAGTCCTGAAGGCCTGTGCAGAGCAGCTCTGTGGGATTCTGCAACACCTTTTCAACCTTAGCTTGACCCAAGAGAAGGTACCACTGTTGTGGAAGACATCCTGTCTGGTTCCGGTACCAAAGAAAACTCACCCTTCAGTCATCAATGACTACAGACCTGTTGCCCTGACATCCCACATCATGAAGGTCCTGGAGAGACTCCTGTTGACCCACCTGTGTAAGCAAACCAGCACGTATCAGGACCCCCTGCAGTTTGCTTATCGCCATGGAGTTGGAGTTGAAGACGCTATCATACATCTGCTTCAACAAACCCACTGTCATCTGGACAAAGCAGGCAGCACTGTGAGGATCATGTTCTTTGATTTCTCCAGTGCATTTAACACAATCCAGCCTGATCTGCTTCGTCTGAAACTCCAGAAGACTCAGGTGGAGGCCTCAACAATCACCTGGATTAATGACTACCTGACAAACAGACCACAGTTTGTCAGACTGAAGAATTGTGTGTCTAACCAGGTGATCAGCAGCACAGGAGCACCACAGGGGACTGTACTCTCACCATTCCTTTTCACTCTGTACACTTCAGACTTCCAGTACAAGTCAGACTCCTGTCATCTACAGAAATATTCAGATGACTCTGCAGTTGTCGGGTGTATCAGAGATGGACAAGAAGCTGAGTACAGAGAGCTGGTGGACCGCTTTGTGGCATGGTGTGGGAACAATCATCTCATCTTGAATGTTAACAAAACAAAGGAGATGATTGTAGATTTCAGGAGAAACAGGGTCAGATCAAACCCTGTTTCCATCATGGGAGAAGAAGTGGAGGTGGTTGAGGAATATAAATACCTTGGTGTTCATGTGGACAACAGACTGGACTGGAGACACAACAGTGAAGCCATCTACAAGAAAGGACAGAGCAGACTGTACTTCTTGAGGAAGCTAAGGTCCTTCAAGGTTTGCAACAAGATGTTGCAGATATTCTACAAGTCTGTTGTTGAGAGCGTCATTTCCTCTTGCGTCATCTGTTGGGGCAGCAGCATCAGAACCAGGGACCTAAAAAGACTCAACAACCTGATAAGGAAGGCTGGTTCTGTTCTGGGGACGAATGTGGAACCTCTGGAGACAATAATGCAAAGAAGGATTTTGCATAAAATCAAGAGAATTATGGACAACCCTGAACATCCTCTCCATGAGACTGTTATCGGAAAACAGAGTCTCTTCACTCAAAGGCTTCTTCAGTTTGGATGCAAAACGGACCGCTACAGGAAATCTTTCCTGCCCACAGCCATCAGCATCTATAATAACTCCTTGATTTAATTTAGTTACATCAACATTTAATTTCCCTCTGGGATGAATAAAGTATTTTTGAATTTGAATTTTTAATATATAATAGTTTTCATAGTTACTTAGAATAATCTGGAATAGTTGCTTAATAGTGTGAATACTGGTGAACATGTAACTCACACTGATAATGATCATAATATAATAATTATTATATCATCACCTTACTGCAGCAGCACACTTTTCTCTGCAACACCATCTATGATGTCCTTGCTATCCAGCATCTTCAGAACATCTTGCTGAGTGGCCATGAGCAGAAACGCCTCCAGGTGCTGCTGAGAGAGAGTGCTCCTGAGCCTGTCCTTAATGAATTTAAGTGTTGAAAAGCTGCGCTCACATGCTACCTGTGTGACCCATAGAGTAAACAGCAACTTGTAGGCAAGGCCGATTATGTGGTCTGCATCTGTCAGGAGGTTGTACTTCCTCAGCATACGGTAGCAACACAATGGGCAGTCTTTGCAAGATGAGCACTTTGTGTTGACCGTCTCCACCTCATCTTCAGCATCTTCTGACCCAACCTCTTTTGCTGTCTTGGTTGTGTATTCCTCAAATACTGAGGCCTTCAACTTATCCCACTGTCCTGCCAGACTGAGTTCACTCTGTAAATTGGTGGACCTTACTTATTGTTGCTTTTTCGGGCTGAGCCCAGCTGAGCCTTTAGGGAAAATTGTGATTTTATTGTATCATATGTGTTAATATCATAATATAGAATGTCTTGCCCCAGTTAGAAGTTTGTCATTGTACGAGTAAGATGTTATTAACTTCATGAGAAATTCACCAACTTGTTAGTTCCCTGACCCTCTGTGGTAATAAGGAATGTGATCATTTGTGTAAAACCAAGAACAAATGTGGATACAGTCGATACAAATCAGTTCTGAGATAAGAGGAATGCTTTCAGCTTCAACAGTAGATAACAATCAGGTGGAAAAATACTGCTCGAACTCCTGTGTTCATGTTATGTTATAAAAATTGTATCAGAGAACTACCTTCTGAGCATATTTTGATCTTTGTTGAATTTTATGCTCCTTCTTGTTAAAAAGAAAGAAAGGGCTTTGTTGGTGCCATTTTCTATTCAATAATTTATGTTCATATTTAGTTATTATTCTTTGGGTATATTTAGTATTTGTGTATTACAGCATATTTATGTTGGCATTATATCTGCATTACTATATAATTTGCCCTTAGTATAATCTGCATTCAGTTTAATACTTAGAATGTCTAGAATGTATATCCAATAGGAACTGACGCTGAGCAATGACGTTTTGGAGCTCGCGCATCTGTTGAATGTAAAAAACTCCTGTGTGTTTGTTATGTTTGTGATCTTCAGTAAAGACGGGGCGAACACACTGTTTTCTACCGTCGTTCAAACTTTAACACGAGTAGACTCGTTCATTCCGTCTGACTGAGTGGTTATTTGCATGAATCTCAAGAAATAAATGGTCAAGAATTCAAAACGGACATTTAGCCATTACATTAAGTAGAAAACAGTCGCCGAGGGCGAGAGAAGAATCGTGGAAAACGGAGGAAAGCTTCGCATGCGTTGGTCACGCGTTCATGAAGAAAGGAGAAGCACTGAGCGCAGTGCACAAAGAAGGACTGAGCGCAGTGCACAGATAAGCAGTGAGCGCGGCTTGAGGAGGAGCCAAGCGCGGTGCACAATCGGATTTCAAGACAACTTCAATGATGACGGATGAGTACAAAAATGTCACACTTGAATGAACAAATAAGAAATGCTTCAGACTTGCAAGCAATGTCGAAAAACGGACGATTGTTTCACTGTAATGCTGACGCCAAGATAACGTGGCTGAGTCATCATATTTAAAGTTTCAAGAAGTGCTAATCTGCTAGTTAAGAAGCCATTCATGACAGTTTGTGAAACGTGCTATTGTTAGCAGGTCATATAAGCTCAGAAGAAGCTCACGTTTGTCTCTGGAAATAAAGCCTTCAATCTTACTTTGGAAAACTGCATGTTTTAAGATTAAAGGAAACCTTATTTGGATTTCAGAAGTTCATAAGAGTTTGCTGAGACGTATCTAACAGAAATAGCCATTCAAAATGTCTGAAGATGGAAAAAAGATGGACGGCAATGTCGAGCTAGACACTAAAAGAAGGATCAAGTTAACTCCAAAGGCCTTAGAAGAGAAACTTGATAAGCAAATGACTCTAAGAAAACGTGTTTTAGCACGCCTTGTCTCCAAAGCAGAGGAAATTGAGAATCTAATGAGTAATGATTCCAATGCACTTGCAGTAGAAAAGGATCATCTTCGAGAATACTCAAAATTACTGAATGAGTTTATTGAAGTGAATAGAACAGTAAATGACCTGTTGCCAGAAGAAGAAAGAAAAGCTGACCAGCAGTATTGTGGTGAGCCTAATATCGCCAAGTATGAGAACTTTTTGACCACGTTGGAGCAGTGGATAATAGAAGTGAAACAGCAAGCCAAGGCCGCTCATGAACAGGCTGTGACTGAATATGATGCTCCAAAGAATGGCGCAATAACACAGCAGGGTGAGTCTGATGGTGAAGAGCCTGCTATTGAAGAGGTGCAGCCGGATGACAGTGCGTCTATGGTGCACCAAAAGCATGCTTCAGTCCCAGCACGAAGTGTATGCAGTAGACACTCAAGGGTGTCCAATGCGTCATCTCATGCATCGTCTGTGCGTAAGAAAGAGGAAGCTCACAGAGCAGCTTTACTGGCGCGTGCAGCCGCACTTGAGAAGAAAGAAGCACTGCAGTTGCAAGAGGCTCAAATGGAAGCACAGCTGAAGTTACAGAGAATTCAGATGAAAACTCAAATGGAGAAGCTTGAATTCGAGACTGCTCTCGCAGAGTCCTCAGCAAAGCTACAGGTTCTGGAAGAATACGAGAACATGGAAGATGGGATGAATTCATACCTCAACAAGAACATGCATGCAGCTACGACCATCCCACGTCATGGTCCAGATGTCAGGCCAAAATCGACTAGCTTTCCTCGAGTTATCCCAGATAACAGTGCGTTTCATGTTCCAGCTAGGCACACGGCTCGTGTGCATGTGAAAAAAGAAAACGACGATGTTGCAGACACACGTCCTGGTGCAAGGCAAGTTGAACTCGGTGAAGTGATATTGAAACAGAAGGATATCACTGAGATGTTAGTTACACAACAAAGGCTAGCCAACTTACCTCAACGCAAAGTTCCTGAATTCAGTGGCGATCCCCTTGAGTTCCTGCCGTTCCTGAGGGCGTTCGAGCTCATCATTCACAATCGAACAGACAACGATGCAGATCGTCTGTATAATTTAGAACAATTCACCATAGGTGAGCCGAGAGAATTGGTGAGAAGTTGCCAACACATGAACGCACAACAAGGCTACAAGGAGGCAAGAAAGCGCTTGACTTATCACTATGGCAACGAACAGAGAATAGCTGCGGCCTATGTCGACAAGGCTGTCAAAAGGCCTCAAATCAAAGCAGAAGATGCAAAGTCACTACATAGCTTCTCTATCTTTCTTACTGGGTGCAACAATGTCATAAACGACTTGGAGTACCAAGAGGAAATGAACAGCCCGAGCAATCTTCGGCTTGTTGTCCACAAGTTGCCCTTCAGGCTTCGCGAAAGATGGAGAGTCGTAGCTTTTGACATCCAAGAGAAAGAACGAAGAAGAGCCGACTTCGCAGATCTTGTGGGGTACATCAACAGACAAGCTAAGATAGCTTCAGACCCACTGTTCGGTGATGTCAAAGACCCTTCTGACGTCAAAGAAAGGAGTAAGTTCAGCGCCAAACCTGCTATGAGCCGACTGAAAAGAACCACTGGCCTAGCTACAAGTGTAACGCCAGCTGACGATTCCTCTGAATCAAGAAAGACCAAGCAGACTAGCAATTTATTTCAAGAGCCATGTCTGTACTGCAACAAGGGACACACTCTGAGTGCATGCTACAAAATCAGAAGTCTGCCGAATAAAGAAAGAATCGAGTTCCTTAAAGGAAAAGGTCTTTGTTTCGGGTGTCTGACACAAGGGCACATGGGAAAAGATTGCAAAAAGAAAGCCACGTGTGAAGTTTGCAGCAAGAAACACCCTACTCTGCTCCACACGAAAAGAGAGGAAGATGGCAACCAAGCAACTGCCAAGCCTGAGAAGCCAAGTGAAGGCTCCACCAGTGAACTCTCAGCAGTCACTGGGGCCGGAGGCAGCGACTGTATCCTTTCCATTGTGCCAGTGTGCATTAAATCCAAGAAGAGCAACAACACCATAGAAACGTATGCGTTCATGGACTCAGGCAGTTCAGCAACGTTTTGTTCCGAATGATTGATGAGGCGACTTGGTGTCAATGGTAAGAGGACTCAAGTGCTACTCCGTACCATGGGCCAGGAGAAACCTGTGTCCTGCTTCGTCCTCTCAGATCTGGAGGTGTGCGGTCTGACAGAGAGCAAGTACATCAGCCTGCCAGATGTTTACACCCACACGGACATACCTGTTACAAAGGAGAATGTTACTGTGAAGAAAGACCTGGAAAGATGGCCGTATCTGCGGAAAGAAGTGCGGCTACCACAGATCGACGCAGATGTGGAGATGCTCATTGGAATGAATGCTCACTCTGCAATGGAGCCGTGGAAGATAATCCACAGTCAAAACGACGGGCCTTATGCCATAAAGACAATCCTTGGCTGGGTAGTAAATGGCCCTTTGAAGAAAGACAATGACCACAAGCCAAGTCACTTCAGTCATGGTGCTTCAGTCAACAGAGTGTCTGTCAGGAGTGTGGACAGCATGCTGTTGCGGCAGTACAATCACGACTTTCCAGAGCAAGCCTGCGAAGAGAAGTCTGAAATGTCGCGAGAGGACATCCAATTCATGCAGTGTGTGACTGAGACCACTAAGAAAATTGATGGACACTACTGCATCGGTATGCCTCTTAGGAACAAAGACGTTGTGATGCCTAACAACAGGTGTGTTGCTGAGCAACGAGCATCGAGCCTGAAAAGGAAACTCGCTAAGAACCCCAGCTTCCACAATGACTACACAGCCTTCGTGGCAGACCTGCTGAGCAAAGGCTGCACAGTGGAAGTCCCTGCCAACGAGCACAACCGCAACGATGGTCGAGTATGGTATATTCCCCATCATGGCGTGATCCATCCGCAGAAAGGGAAATTGCGGGTTGTTTTTGATTGTGCCTCCTCGTTCCAAGGGAGGTCGCTGAACGAGGAGTTGTTACAGGGGCCGGACCTCACAAATAGTTTGGTTGGAGTCCTGACAAGATTTCGCCACGACCACGTCGCACTCATCTCAGACATTGAGGCGATGTACCACCAGGTGAGAGTCCCTGAGGAAGATTCCAATCTTTTGCGATTCCTCTGGTGGTCAAAGGGAGATCTGAACCAGCCTCTGCGTGAGTACAAGATGGTTGTCCACTTGTTTGGGGCCAAGTCCAGCCCGAGCTGTGCCAACTACGCTTTGCGGCGGACTGCAGAGGATGGAAAAGATAGGTCATCACCTGAGGCAGTAACCACAGTTCTCAAGCACTTCTACGTGACGACTGTCTTGTCTCAGTGTCCGACGAGAAGAAGGCTACTTCTTTGACCAAAGACCTCATTGCACTCTGTGCGAGTGGAGGATTTCATTTGGCAAAATGGTCTAGCAACAGCCGTGAAGTATTGTCATCACTTCCCGAACATGAGCGTGCGAAGGAGATCAAGAATCTAGATCTGGACAGGGATGAGTTACCCATGGAGAGGGCACTTGGAGTGGACTGGTGCATCGAATCAGATTCCTTCAAGTTCCGGATCCTTGTGAAGAACATGCCTGTCACCAGAAGGGGTATCCTATCAGTCGTAAGCTCAATTTACGACCCCCTTGGCTTCCTGTCGCCGTTCATTCTTCTCGCCAAGACCATTGTGCAGAATCTCTGCCGAATGAAACTTACTTGGGATGATGAGGTTCCTGAAGACTTAGCAAACAGATGGTTTGCCTGGCTGTCTGACTTGAGCCGGTTCACCAGCTTCTCTGTCAAGAGGTGCATCAAACCAGAGGGATTTGGTCCAGTAGCGTCAGCACAGCTGCACCATTTCTCTGACGCTAGCGAGAAGGGCTACGGTGTTGTCAGCTACATTCGCATCAAGAACAGCCACGGACAAGTCCATTGCTCGTTTCTTCTTGGAAAATCAAGAGTGACGCCGCTCAAGCCAGTCACCGTGCCACGTCTCGAGTTGACCGCGGCTACCATTGCGGTAAAAATGGACAAGCTCCTGAAGCAAGAACTTCGGATGGACCTCAAAGAGTCTGTGCTATGGACAGATAGCACCACTGTCCTCCGATACATTGACAATGACGGCGCTCGTTTTAAAACCTTTGTGGCGAATAGAGTGTCGACAATCAGAGAGAACACAAGGCCAGCACAGTGGAGATATGTCAGCACGTCTTCTAATCCAGCCGACCATGCATCACGGGGAATGAAGGCAGAGCACTTCATGAAGTGTCAGAGTTGGATAGAAGGACCTGACTTCCTTTCCAAGGATGAGTCTCACTGGCCGGTCCTCTCAGAGTTCTCAAGAAATGTTTCAATAATGATTCATCATTACTCCAACTGGCACAGTTTGAGGAAGGCCATCGCCTGGATGTTGAGGCTGAAAGAGTTGCTTAAAAATCTGTGCGAAAGAAGGAAGATCTTTGAGTCTCAAACCCAGTCTCAAGACAGTCAAGATGTGAAACTCAAGATCATTGAAGACCACATGCAGAAGTGGAGATCTGGTCTAAAAGGAACCCATCTGACTATCAAGCACATCAGGAGAGCAGAAACTGCTATCATCCAGTTCAGCCAAAGGCAAACCTTCCTTGAGGAGCTTTGTGCGCTGCAGAAGGGTGATACGATCAGGAGAAGCAGTTTTATCGTCAGATTGGATCCTTTCCTCCAAGATGGTGTCCTCCGGGTTGGTGGAAGACTGCACCAGGCAGCCTTGCCGGAACACACAAAGCATCCAGCTATTCTAGCCAAGAACCACCATGTCACAACTCTGATCATCAGGAACGCACATGAGGAGACCGGACATGGAGGGAGGAACCACACCCTCACTCGGCTGAGACAGAGAGTTTGGATATGCAAAGGGAATGCAGCGGTGAGAAGTGTGCTTTCAAGGTGTGTGAAATGCCAGAAGAGTCAAGCTGCGGTTGGTGAACAGAAGATGGCGAATCTACCACCAGATCGTCTTCAGCCAAACCACCCACCGTTCACCAACGTCGGCGTAGACTATTTTGGCCCCTTTGAAGCCAAGCGTGGACGAGCACGAGTCAAGCGCTACGGAGTCTTGTTTACTTGCCTTACAGTCAGAGCCATCCACATTGAAATCGCACACTCACTAGACACAGACTCTTGTATAAATGCGGTGAGACGTTTCATTGCAAGACGAGGACAAGTGGAAGTTATGAGATCACCATCACAGGACTGAACGACTACAGGCCTGTTGCCCTCACATCTGTAGTCATGAAGTCCTTCGAGAGACTGGTGTTGGGGTACCTAAAGGACATTACAGACCCCCTGCTGGACCCCCTGCAGTTCGCCTACCGAGCGAACAGGTCAGCGGATGATGCCGTTAACATGGGACTGCACTACATCCTGCAACACCTCGACTCTGCAGGGACGTACGCCAGGATCCTGTTTGTCGACTTCAGTTCGGCGTTCAACACCATCGTCCCAGCCATCCTCCGCAACAAACTCACCCAGCTCACTGTGCCCTCCTCCACCTGTCAGTGGATTACAAACTTCCTGACTGACAGGAAGCAGCAGGTGAGGCTGAGGAGCATCACATCCAGCACCCAGACCATCAGCACAGGTGCCCCCCAGGGGTGTGTACTCTCCCCACTGCTCTTCTCCCTTTACACCAACGACTGCACCTCAAGAGACCCGTCTGTTAAACTCCTGAAGTTTGCAGATGACACAACAGTCATCGGCCTCATCCAGGACGGTGATGAGTCTGCATACAGACGGGAGGTTGAACGGCTGGTCTGCTGGTGTGGTCAGAACAATCTGGAGCTGAACACGCTAAAAACAGTGGAGATGACAGTGGACTTTAGGAGAAGCCCCCCCACTCTGCCACCCATCACCATCACCAACAACGCAGTGTCTGCTGTGGAATCCTTCAGGTTTCTGGGCCCCACAATCTCTCAGGACCTGAAGTGGGAGACCAACACAGTCACTACCATCAAAAAGGCCCAGCAGAGGTTGTACTTCCTGCGGCAGCTCAGGAAGCTCAACCTACCTAAGGAGCTGCTGATCCAGTTTTACACCGCCATTGTTCAGTCTGTTCTCTGTTCATCCATCACCGTTTGGTTCGGATCAACCACCAAACAGGAAAAAAACAGACTGCAACGGACAATAAGATCTGCAGAGAAGATTATTGGTGTCAGCCTGCCCTCCATCCAGGATCTGTACCTGTCCAGAGTCAGGAAACGGGCAGGTTACATCTCTGCAGACCCATCACACCCTGGACACAAACTGTTTAAACTCCTCCCTTCTGCAAGGCGCTACAGAACTCTGTACGCCAAAACAACAAGACACAGGAACAGTTTCTTCCCTCAGGCTGTCTCTGTGTTAAACAGCTAAAACCGGACTTCAGTGTTTCATCCTTGCACCATGCACCAATTTGCACTTCTGATTTAATCTTGTTCTATGTCTATTTTTTTGTCTATTTTTTTGTAATTGTTGCACTAAAGAGAGTGAGGTGTAACCGGAGTCAAATTCCTCGTGTGTGTCCACATACCTGGCAATAAAAAGCGATTCTGATTCTGATTCTGATCTGATAACGGTACGAATCTGGTAGCTGCAGAGCATGAGCTCCGCAAGGCCATGAAGGAATGGAATCAGTCCCAGATCTCTGAAGCTCTGCTGCAAAGGGGAGTTACCTGGATCTTCAACCCGCCTGCTGGGTCGCACCACGGCGGGATCTGGGAGCGTCAAATAAGAACAGTGCTCAAAGTACTTACCAGTGTCCTGAAGCTCCAGTCTCTTGACGACGAATGTCTGCACACTGTGATGTGTGAAGTGGAAGCAGTGATTAACAGCAGACCCCTTACTAAGTCATCAGATGATGTCAACGATCTCGAACCACTAACGCCGAATCATCTTTTTCTGCTCAAGGGAAAGCCAGCACTCCCTCCGGGCAAGTTTCAGAAAGAAGATCTGTACTGCAAAAGAAGATGGAGGCAGGTGCAGTACATCTCTGACGTCTTTTGGAAGCGTTGGTCAGGAGAATACTTGCCCCTCTTACAAGAACGGCAGAAGTGGCTGGAAAAGAAGAGAAACGTGAAAGGGGGTGACGTCGTACTCATAGTGGATGAAAGGGCTCCAAGAGGGTCCTGGTTGATGGGAAAGGTGGAGAAGACCATCCCCGATGCCCAAGGGTTTGTTCGTCGGGTCATCGTGAAAACGAAGACCAACACACTTGTGAGACCCATCGACAAGCTGTGTCTCTTGCTGGAGATGGAAGAATCTCATGGACAATGAAAGACATCTATTCAGTTAATTTACAGCCCTGCGTTTAAGTAATGGGGATTTGAGTATAGAAAAGGACTCTTTATTTAGTTTAGTGTAATTGTCATCCCCATGATGAGCAATTAGGGGCCGGAAATGTTGGTGCCATTTTCTATTCAATAATTTATGTTCATATTTAGTTATTATTCTTTGGGTATATTTAGTATTTGTGTATTACAGCATATTTATGTTGGCATTATATCTGCATTACTATATAATTTGCCCTTAGTATAATCTGCATTCAGTTTAATACTTAGAATGTCTAGAATGTATATCCAATAGGAACTGACGCTGAGCAATGACGTTTTGGAGCTCGCGCATCTGTTGAATGTAAAAAACTCCTGTGTGTTTGTTATGTTTGAGATCTTCAGTAAAGACGGGGCGAACACACTGTTTTCTACCGTCGTTCAAACTTTAACACGAGTAGACTTGTTCATTCCGTCTGACTGAGTGGTTATTTGCATGAATCTCAAGAAATAAATGGTCAAGAATTCAAAACGGACATTTAGCCACTACAGGCTTAAAAGTTTCAACTCACCCAATCCTGGTAATCATTTTAACTCCAACAACCCCAGGAGCCAAGGTTCGGCCAACAGACCCTCGGTGGCAAAACATGCTCATATGCTACAGACATTTACTGCAGTGCTCTGTATCATGACTAACAGGAAATATACAACAGCAGCATGTTCATCTCTATTATGTTATTTATCAGAGATTGAAGCATCTCTGTGTCACAGATGAAGCCTCAGTTAGCTCCTCAGTTCTGTTTCAGACCAACATGAAAATAAGTTATTCTCAGGTAAAAATGTTTGCTCAGTTTTAGCAAATTCCATTCATCCATCCTTCCATTTTCTATACCCACTTAATCCAACTCAGGGTTGCAGGGAATCTTCAATACATGACACTGTAAATAACTGTAATAACTGTAAAAATCCCCTCTAAATGGCAGAAGAGAAATACACCTCAGCGTTTCCACATCAGAGCAGACGTCATTCTCGAGTATTTCATTTAAGAAGCCTCAAAGTCCTCAGGAGGAGAGGGGAGGAAAGGGGAGGAGAGGGGAGGAGAGGGGAGGAGAGGGGAGGATGGAGCAGTTAAACACAGCAGTTAAAACTCTGTGTGGAGTGAAATGGAGACCAACATTTGTTCCAGAAATAATACAATAACACCTCACCAAAAGCTTTTTGTCACTTCCTGCTTAAGTGTAGACAGTACGATCACCTGGATAGGGTTAGAAAATATTCATAGTTTCCCTCAGACACACAAGCCATTATTGGCTGAATCCATCTGCCTGAACAAATGCCACTTCAGCATGTTTTGTGTAGAGCTCATCACTGATTCCCTAACAGGTCGTGCGTGATGATAGAACAGACTGTCTGGATCATGCTTAACAGCACAGTGTGAAGACACAGCACCATGAATGCGAGGCCAAAGGCAGACAGGATGGGGTTTTATTCAAGTAGTACAGTGATTAGAAGTGAACTACAGGAAGAATAAGAGAGCAAACTTACTGGATCTGCACATAAACTGGTTCCTCAAAGTGTGCTCAACATTTCCACCAAATTTCATGAAGTATTTTATTGTAATCTTACTGATAAACAGACTAATGGACAAAGTGACATACAAACAGCACTGCTCACATACTTCAGATTAATAAAAACTCTCCAGCATCAGTTTCAGCTACTTCAGGTCAGCTCATGCCATAAATGCTCACAGCCTGTCATGAAATATGATTCATCAGTACTTACACCATAATGCATCTCAAGAATTAAACATTAAATTCCTCTTCCCCCACACCCCATAAGAAGAAAACAAGGAAGCAAAACTTCACAGAACTGATGAGCACCTGATGTCTCCCACATGAACAGCACACATCATGCCTGCAACAAACCGGGCTCCTTCTGCAAAACAGCCACTTGGAAATGTACAGGTACATTTAAGATCATTTGGGTTAAATTTAGTCATTTAATAAGCTGGATAGATTCACACAGATGATGAACTCCTTTGCTGCAGCACAGTGTTGGATCAGCTGGTGTCACAGAATAGCCAATATGGAGCTGGCCTGCGAGGCAAGTTTACTGCTGCTGTGATCTGTCAGTTTACTGAGGCTTTCCTTCATATTCACAGAGTTGAGTTCCTCCCTTGTGACACCTGAAGTACAAAAGAAAATATATATAAAAAAGAGATACAAGTATAAGATGGACTGTGGGCTCGTTAAAATATACAGCAGTACTGTATCCTTTCAACATATACTGTACGAGTGTATGAATAAATGGGTTTATTCTACATAATGATGCAGATTATATGCTACTCCACCAGTTTTTTAAGAAAAGGAACGTGTTGAAATAGATGTGCTATCAGGACTAATGTTCAATATATAAGGATTATTTCCCATCAGCTCATTTCCCCTCTGTGTCATGGTTATTTCTTTTCTTTTCAACATTTCCTATTAAGTTTCTAGAACTTTGCAAAATCTGACAGAAAGACAGAGAACTTAATTTATGCCCATAAGAAAATTAAACCATTTGATAATCCGAAAAAAAAACTAAATAAGGCTAAAGTAGGAGTTAACAATCTAGATTTTTTTTTAACCACTGGTATAAACAGAATAACATACACTATATTGCCAAACGTATTGGCTCATCTGCCTTTACACGCATATGAACTTCAGTAACATCCCATTCTTAACCCAGAGGGTTTAATATGACCTCGGCCCACCCTCTGCAGCTACAACAGCTTCAACTCTTCTGGGCAAGCTTTCCACAAGCCTTAGGAGTGTTTATGGGAGTTTTTGACCATTCTTCCAGAAGCTCATATGTGCTTGGATTCATACACCTGTGGCCATGGAAGTGGTTGGAACAGCTGATTTAATTATTTTGATGGGTGAGTGAATAAGTTTGGCAATATAGTGTAGATGCTCCACACTGATGACAAGATAACTCATAAGACTGAAGTCCGTTTTTTTTTATCCTCCCTGACTGCTGAGTTATAACAGTTAGCTTTATCAAGCGGCTTCAGTATATCCAGAGTTTAAACTTGGATGTCTGGAGTCAGTGGGCATTAAACATGCTGCAGTTTCAAACACTTGAATCACCGCTCAGCTGTGGCTGTTTCCACATCACCCAGTGTGTGCAGCAGAGTGAAAAAGATTTGAACTGATTTCACTACAGCCCCACTGCTCAAGGGTTGCAGCCCAAAAACCTCCTGAACACAAACAAAGCAGACAGAGGCAGAAGGCATGGTCTCAGGCTCAGCACATAAATATACCATATGAGATGACTGAGTGGTTTTTAGTGACACATTTCTTTATTATTTGGGAATAATAGCTGATAATACCTTGAGCTGGACGCTGAGGGGTGCAAGGCTCCTAGTTTTTTTGTTCTTTTTTTGTCTTGGTTCCTACATCACTGACCCACTCATTAAGTTCTTTTCTCATTCTATAATATGTTGAAATGAACTTTGGAACATACATTTTGGGGAATTCTGTGTGTTGTAAAAGCAAGCACATACTGGAATTAGCCAGGGTGCAGATGAGACCTAAAGCACTGAACTGGACCTCGACCGCTCCATCAGGATCCTCCAGCATCTTCTTTAGCATGGGTAACAGCTCTGCCTCCCTAAATGGATTCTTCATAGACTCTGGAGTGTTCACAAACACCCACAAACACATTAAACACACATCACAAAAAATCCACCTGTTGTGTATGCCATCTCTTTTTAGTCTTTGGTAAATAATACACTTCTGACTGAACTTATAAGTCTAATCATTCAAGGTAATGTTTGATACAATTGGGCTAACTAAATTAGGCTTTATAGAAACTCTGAGATTGCTTTACCAATGTCAGTGGCAGATGCTATCGCCAAGGCAACCAGGGCTTCATTCTGCATGATGACATGCTCACTTGTTGCCATAGAGATAAGGTGTCGAATCCCATCTGCTCTGGCTACAGCACGGACGACTTCCTGTCAGAGAAAGGAATTTGAATGATTAGTGATTAAACATCCAGTCATTTCTGTTTCATTTGAACTCCAGCTATAACTTTGAAATTATAATAAAAAAGACGTACAGGACTGTGGCTGTGTCTGATGAGAGCAGCCAAAAGGCGACTAGCTTCTCCCCGGACTCCTGCATGGTCTTTGGCTTCACACCACTCCATGATCCTAGCTAGTAGCACAATATCTTTTCCCAGCATCAAGGCTGCCTCCTCTGTAACACATCATAGGGAGAGGGGAGAAAATACATTACCAAACATAAAAAGTAATGCAAAAAACTAAATCTACAAAATATGCTCTCAAATTTCAACTGATACAATAGCCCTTTAAACTACACTGACAGTGAGAAAATAATACTGTAATAGGACTTTTAATGGCAGGGTTCAAAATGTCCAATCTTTGCTATGTATACATTCCAAGCTAAAAATAACTTGGAATGGATTAAAATGTATGAACATGATGGAACTTTTCATCAGTTTTTGGCCATTTATAAACCATAGTTTTCAAAGTTAATCAAGAAAATAAAAGGTCAAAAGAGGAATAATGTGGGAATAAAGAAAGAATTATGATAATGGTGATCAATCAATCCCCCCCGTAGAACCACCTTTGTGTCTGATCTCTCTGCAGAACAGAGTCTCATGGACACTTCTATCAAATCCAACCAAAAGCACTCATCTGAGCAGCAGTTCTCAGCAATCTGATTCCATTTGTTGTCCATTTGTTAACAACTTGTGTGACTGTTGTCCCACATGAAAAATGGGGAATGACATCTGTGAAGCTGCATACATGAGAAGACTTACAGTGTGGACATACCTGCTGATTCACAATGAACTGGTAGCTGTGTGCAAACTTTGGACTAGTTCTGTATTTAAAGTTTTCTCACAGTTTTCTCACCTTGTCCATCCACCATCATGCGTAGTGTACCCAGCAATTTAAACTGAACTGGTGGCATGTCAGTACGCAGCAGGGTCTTTATCCTTTCAGTCACCCCATCCTCCAGCATCCGCACTTTGTTGGTTGCTGAAAGACAGAAATGCTATATAATGCACTTACCGGTGTTTCAGTATGTATGGGTGTTCATATCATGCCCTCTGCTGTGTGTGTGTGTGTGGGGTTCACACTGATTGCACAGTTTGAGACATGAGTACTACTGGACTGACCAACAGCTGTTCTTCATCCACTGCTGCTACAAAAGGTGTCCTCAGTGTGTGGTGTGTCTGTGTGCTAAAAATACAGAAAAACCTTGTGCTGTATGAAGTTTTTGGTAAGTTTGACTTGAATTGTAAGGGCTTCAAACGGTCATAAAGGATAGAAAAGACATTAAAGATGTCATATTTGTCAGGTAAACACAAAACATTCAGGATCATTTTGGCATCCATTATGTTTCGAATATAATTTCAGGGGCAGCTGTGGTTCAAGGTGTAGAGAGGTCATCCTTCAATCATAAGGTAAGACTTAACGTGCATTAGGTGTAAAAAATGTAAAGCTCCCCCAAAACACAACCCTGGTTTTTATTTAGTTCCCCTTTAGTTGAAGGTTCCTCATTTAACGAGCCATTCTGATTTTCATTTCTAAAGTACGTCACTCTTTAAGTTGACTCCGCCTCCTCTGCTAAGCCCCGCCCACTCGCATCACCCCTGCTGGACGGATGAAGCCAGCTTCTGGTGGAAATGTTCTGCTGTCAGCTGCTCTGAGGAGCATGCATCTTTCATCCAGCAGCAGCCTCAGAGGATATCAGAGCCCAGTGGATAAACTCTATCTGAGGCTAATGTTCCAGCAGAGTTAGCTAAAGACTGTGGATGAACTCTATCTGAGGCTAATGTTCCAGCAGAGTTAGCTAAAGACTGTGGATGTGCAGCAGCCACTTTTCATCCCACTGTTTTAACAACTTGGTCCAGTTCAACGCTGGACTGAAGAAGCTGAGCCACAGAGAGGGATCAGTTCCAACTCCCAGAGCCTGAACTCCAGAGCAGGGAAATGGAAGCATCTGAGAAATAACTCCTCATGGTTTATTTATTGAGTTATTTTCTCCTTTAGCAGCAGCTAACGCTAACAGCTTAGCTAATGAAGATGACGTACACCAGCTTCTAAGGAGTTATTGCTGTTCCTTTAGCAGCAGCTAACGCTAACAGCTTAGCTAATGAAGATGACGTACACCAGCTTCTGAGGAGTTATTGCTGTTTCTCTAGCAGCAGGTAACACTAACAGCTTAGCTAATGAAGATGATGTACACCAACTTCTAAGGAGTTATTGCTGTTTCTCTAGCAGCAGCTAACGCTAACAGCTTAGTTAATGAAGATGACGTACACCAACTTCTAAGGAGTTATTGCTGTTCCTTTAGCAGCAGCTAACGCTAACAGCTTAGCTAATGAAGGTGACGTACACCAACTTCTAAGGACTTATTGCTGTTCCTCTAGCAGCAGCTAACGCTAACAGCTTAGTTAATGAAGATGACGTACACCAGCTTCTAAGGAGTTATTGCTGTTCCTTTAGCAGCAGCTAACGCTAACAGCTTAGCTAATGAAGATGACGTACACCAGCTTCTGAGGAGTTATTGCTGTTCCTTTAGCAGCAGCTAACGCTAACAGCTTAGCTAATGATGATGACGTACACCAGCTTCTAAGGAGTTATTGCTGTTCCTTTAGCAGCAGCTAACGCTAACAGCTTAGCTAATGAAGGTGACGTACACCAGCTTATAAGGACTTATTGCTGTTCCTTTAGCAGCAGCTAACGCTAACAGCTTAGCTAATGAAGATGACATACACCAACTTCTAAGGAGTTATTGCTGTTCCTCTAGCAGCAGCTAACGCTAACAGCTTAGTTAATGAAGATGACATACACCAGCTTCTAAGGACTTATTGCTGTTCCTTTTGCAGCAGCTAACGCTAACAGCTTAGCTAATGAAGATGACGTACACTAGCTTCTAAGGAGCTATTGCTGTTCCTCTAGCAGCAGCTAACGCTAACAGCTTAGCTAATGAAGATGACATACACCAGCTTCTAAGGACTTATTGCTGTTCCTTTAGCAGCAGCTAACGCTAACAGCTTAGCTAATGAAGGTGACGTACACCAGCTTCTAAGGAGTTATTGCTGTTCCTTTAGGAGCAGCTAACACTAACAGCTTAGCTAATGAAGGTGACGTACACCAGTTTCTAAGGAGTTATTGCTGTTCCTTTAGCAGCAGCTAACGCTAACAGCTTAGCTAATGAAGATGACATACACCAGCTTCTAAGGACTTATTGCTGTTCCTTTAGCAGCAGCTAACGCTAACAGCTTAGTTAATGAAGATGACGTACACCAGCTTCTAAGGAGTTATTGCTGTTCCTTTAGCAGCAGCTAACGCTAACAGCTTAGCTAATGAAGATGACGTACACCAGCTTCTGAGGAGTTATTGCTGTTCCTTTAGCAGCAGCTAACGCTAACAGCTTAGCTAATGATGATGACGTACACCAGCTTCTAAGGAGTTATTGCTGTTCCTTTAGCAGCAGCTAACGCTAACAGCTTAGCTAATGAAGGTGACGTACACCAGCTTATAAGGACTTATTGCTGTTCCTTTAGCAGCAGCTAACGCTAACAGCTTAGCTAATGAAGATGACATACACCAACTTCTAAGGAGTTATTGCTGTTCCTCTAGCAGCAGCTAACGCTAACAGCTTAGTTAATGAAGATGACATACACCAGCTTCTAAGGACTTATTGCTGTTCCTTTTGCAGCAGCTAACGCTAACAGCTTAGCTAATGAAGATGACGTACACTAGCTTCTAAGGAGCTATTGCTGTTCCTCTAGCAGCAGCTAACGCTAACAGCTTAGCTAATGAAGATGACATACACCAGCTTCTAAGGACTTATTGCTGTTCCTTTAGCAGCAGCTAACGCTAACAGCTTAGCTAATGAAGGTGACGTACACCAGCTTCTAAGGAGTTATTGCTGTTCCTTTAGGAGCAGCTAACACTAACAGCTTAGCTAATGAAGGTGACGTACACCAGTTTCTAAGGAGTTATTGCTGTTCCTTTAGCAGCAGCTAATGCTAACAGCTTAGCTAATGAAGATGACGTACACCAGCTTCTAAGGAGTTATTGCTGTTCCTTTCTGAAAGATGAACATCATCGTTCCCACATTACTTTGTCTGCTGAAGCTTTCTAGCTGAACGGTTCCGTTCTGTAACTCATCAACCTGCAGCTGTGTGGATATGGTGTGTTTCCAACACAACACCGGTGTCCGAGTACAATCATTTGATGACATAATATATACAAAATGTTTAAACGCAGTAATTAACGGTACACTACGGCATTACTGCGAGTTACGCTTGATGAGAAAGCATTGTTTACAAGCATCTGTTAATTCACAACTTTTTTGAGGGAACAATAGAGTAACTATCTAAATCTATATGTAGTAGCTCACCAGAAGGGCAGAGTGTGGATGTGGGCAGGAAATGAGGGCCATTGTGCTTAAACCAACAGGAAACCTGTCTCATACATTTCAATAAGACCTCAGAAAATTGTGTCAAATTGTAAAAGAAAAAAAGAAAAAGACATGAGAAGGCATATTATGTCTCCTTTAAAGGACCGCTTTAACAGTTGGTGCAGCTGTAATGTTCTGAGCCGTACCTGGAATAGCCAGGTTCCTGAGTGCACTCAGTCCAGCATGTTGAACAGACACATCTCCTTCATCTACATGCTGCTCCAACAAGGTGAGAATGTGCGGAACCACACCAAGCTCCAGCATCTTCACACAGTTACTGTCTGACAGAGACCCACAAGGCAAGGACACATTCAAAACTTGGTTACTATTTTCTATCAAAATAATTCAACATGTCACAGAAACACAACATATCAATATTATGACAAACAAAAAAAAAAATCAACCAATGTGTTATGCTGAAATATACTTTTGTAATGCTTTTAATACCGTTTTTGCTTTCTACTAAAAAAATGTAGCTGTTAAATACTTCACTATGTTCACCACATGTTGTCTGATTGTTTGTGATTGCTGTGTGCTGAGCAGACAGCGTACAGTTGTTGTCTTTGGAAACAGCTGCCTGCTGTGGCTTGAAATGACGATTTATGAGCAATGAGAGTAAATCAAAGGGGAAAAATGAAAAAAATGAAAAAACAAGAAAGCAAGTTTTAAGATGTCAAAATGTTGTGTACTTATTGGAGACCATCCCTTCGGACTATCTCACCATTCCTGGCAAAGTTGGCGATAGCTAGAGCCCCTGACAGCTGCAGCTGGGTGTTGGAGCTCTGCAGCCAGGACAGAATGTCCTGATAGACCAGACCTGATCCCTCTCCAAAGCACTTCTGCATGGACTCATCTGACAAACACACACATAACACTCAATGCACACTTTGAAAGGATGAAAACAAATAAATTAATGAGACTGAGAGGGCTCATAATACTGTACAAAGACAAAACAAAAGCAAAATAAGCAATAAAAAAAAGACTTGGTATTTTTGTGATGCCATTTCCAGCCCCTGTCCTTTCTATTTTACCTCTCTGATCCCTTCCTTTACCTGATAACTGTTGATGAGTAGTCAGTCCTTACCATGCATGTGCACATACTGTAGGAATGCTATCAGGCTCCAGATGCCTCATTATTCCATAGGCTACACTGTTATGTGTGTAACGGACCCACAATCTCAGCTCCAGACTGGAGCTGAGGTGATGGTAGGGCAGCCCCAAATGAAATTCTGCTTAAGGCCCCATAAATGCTTGGGCCGGCCCTGTGTGGATGGCACACGTTTGCACACAATTTGTGAGAAAAAGCTGTTTAAAAAAAAAAAAATTTTTTTTTTTTTTTTTTATATTTTTTATTTTTTTTTTAATCGTCTAAACAACCAAATATTTCGCGACCCCCCTGCAGTACCTCCGCGGACCCCCTGGGGGTCGCGGACCCCCTGTTGAAGACCTCTGATATAGGGCAAGGCAGGACCCCTGTCAGTGTCATTTTTGCTGGACAGTCTGTTCATACCAAACTATCAAAGGAAGGTGTTGAATGGGGTGCCAGACAGATAAACGGTAACACAAAAAAAGGAATAACCCAAGAGTTCTTGCTAAACACACATTCTGTCAGGATGCGCTGTTTTTGATGAATGCTTTCGTTTAGTTCTTCCCTGGTTTTCCTTGGTGCTGCTTCCTGGTGGGGGTGATTGTTCATTCTACCCACCTGCAGTGCCTGCTCCGGTGCATCTAAGCTCCGGTGCATCTAAGCTCCGGTGCATCTAAGCTCCGGTGCATCTAAGCTCCGGTGCATCTAAGCTCCGGTGCATCTAAGCTCCGGTGCATCTAAGCTCCGGTGCATCTAAGCTCCGGGCTCCTGTTTGGAATCTGCAGTAGTACAACAACCGGACAACTATTTTTGTCAAGGTTAATGGTTCTCTTGTCTAGGTTTTTTTTTAAATATTACTAAGTCTATGTTTTTGCCTTGTCCCCCCCCATCTGGAGATGGATGCCTAACAAGGCTCACTGTCACGGACCCAATTAGTTTCTAAGTTTCTGCTTTGTCCCAGCTCCCATTTAACTCCGGCCTGGTCAGTACAAGCCCTTATCTGACATTCACATCTCTGGATCTCTGAACCTGCTGGATACTCACCTGTCTTACCTCTTCACAAACCCTATTTCAATTCAATTTCAATTCATTTTTATTTATATTGCGCCAAATACAACAAATGTCATCTCAAGGCACTTAGATAGTAAGTCCAATTGGAATTCAATTAATTAATAATAATCATAATTCATAAAATAATCCAATTCGTTCATATAGAGCCAATTCAAAAACAATTTCCTAGCTAAGAAAACCAACAGATTGCACTGAAAACTTTTTGTTTTTCGGTCCAATCTCCCGGCCTGAGCGTGCCTGAGGCGACTGTGGAGAGAAACGACTCCCTTTTAACAGGAAGAAACCTCTGGCAGAACCAGACTCAGGAAGGGTGGCCATCCGCCTCGACCAGCTGGGGTTTGAGACGACAGAAAGGGGGGGGGGGGGGCCGCGGCGGCGGCGGCGGCACTGTAACACCATTCAAAGGATATCTGTTGGAACAGGGAAACACGAGTTAATGCCCACAATAATATCACATATACATAAAGAGAGTAAAGTGAGGAAAGGTGTGACAGATGAGGCCCCCCATCAGTCTAGGCCTATAGCAGCTTAACTATGGGATGTTTCAGGATTACCTGAGCCATCCCTATTCAAGGTAAACACAAGAAACTTGTGCTAACGAAAAAATAAATAATAAAATAAAGGACCAGACTCAGTAAGTAATTCCCTATACTCCCTATATAGATCTGCTCCTCACACCACAACAACCATCTTTTTACAGCCACAAGCTACCTCAGCCTCTCACCAACTGCACACCAGTCACAGCGGGGTGGGGATGCAAACCTTGGTTCGGGTAGGGGGAGAAATAAAAGAGGTAAGATAGGCAGGAATGGGATTCAAACCCTGGTTCGGGTAGGGGGTAATGAAAGTATAGAAGGTGCCAGAGGTGGAGGCAGAACAAGACACACTAGCAGACACACTATCAGATTCAACAGACCTAACTATAAGCTTTATAAAAAAGGAAAGTTTTAAGCCTGGTCTTAAAAGTGGAAAGGGTGTCTGCTTCCCGAACATTTACTGGCAGCTTATTCCACAAGAGAGGGGCCTGATAACTGAAGGCTCTGCCTCCCATTCTACTTTTAGAAACTCTGGGAACCTCAAGTAAACCTGCAGTTTGGGAACGAAGTGCTCTGTTAGGAAAATATCTTACAATGAGATCTTTAAGATATGATGGAGCTCGGTCATTAAGAGCTTTATATGTAAGGAGAAGAATCTTAAATTCTATTCTGAATTTAACAGGGAGCCAATGAAGAGAAGCTAAAACTGGAGAAATATGATCTCTGCTGTTAGTTCTCATCAAAACTCTGGCTGCAGCATTTTGGATCAGCTGAAGGCTTTTCAGAGAATATGTGGGACAGCCCAATAATAAAGAATTACAGTAGTCCAATCTTGAAGTAACAAATGCATGGACTAGTTTTTCTGCATCACTCTGAGACAGGATGTTCCTGATTTTAACAATATTACGAAGGTGAAAGAAGGCAGTCCTAGAAACCTGTTTTATATGCGAGTCAAATGATAAGTTCTGGTCAAAAATAACTCCAAGGTTCCTCACTGTAGAACTAGAAGCCAAGGAAATACCATCTAGAGTAACTATATAGCTAGACAATTTCTCCCTGAAACGCTCAGGTCCAAAGATAACGACTTCAGTTTTGTCTGAATTTAGAAGCAGACAGTTCTGAGTCATCCAGGTCTTTATGTCTTTAAGACATGCTTGTAGTCTGACCAACCTATTGGGTTCATCTGGTTTTATAGATAAGTACAGCTGGGTATCATCAGCATAGCAATGGAAATTTATGCCATGCTGTCTAATAATGTTACCTAATGGAAGCATGTATAAAGTGAAAAGAATCGGTCCAAGCACAGAACCCTGAGGAACTCCATGACTTACTCTGGTGTGTGAGGAAGATTCTTCATTTACAAGAACAAACTGAAATCTATCAGATAAATATGACTTAAACCAGCCTAATGCAGTTCCTTTAATCCCAATAACATGTTCAAGTCTCTGTAATAAGATACTGTGATCGACCGTATCAAATGCAGCACTGAGATCCTGAAACATCCCATAGTTAAGCTGCTATAGGCCTAGACTGCTGGGGGGCCTCATCTGTCACACCTTTCCTCACTTTACTCTCTTTATGTATATGTGATATTATTGTGGTCATTAACTCGTGTTTCCCTGTTCCAACAGATATCCTTTGAATGGTGTTACAGTGCCGCCGCCGCGGCCGCGGCCCTCCCCCCTCCCCCCCTTTCTGTCTTCTCAAACCCCAGCTGGTCGAGGCGGATGGCCACCCTTCCTGAGTCTGGTTCTGCCAGAGGTTTCTTCCTGTTAAAAGGGAGTCGTTTCTCTCCACAGTCGCCTCAGGCACGCTCAGGCCGGGAGATTGGACCGAAAAACAAAAAGTTTTCAGTGCAATCTGTTGGTTTTCTTAGCTAGGAAATTGTTTTTGAATTGGCTCTATATGAACGAATTGGATTATTTTATGAATTATGATTATTATTAATTAATTGAATTCCAATTGGCTTGAATTGGACTTACTATCTAAGTGCCTTGAGATGACATTTGTTGTATTTGGCGCTATATAAATAAAAATGAATTGAATTGAATAGATCCAACAGGACAAGCACAGACACAAGTTCGCTATCAGAGGCTAAGAGGAGATCATTGGTAACTTTCAGCAGTGCTGTTTCTGTGCTATGATGCACTCTGAATCCTGACTGAAACTCTTCAAACAGATTATTTCTGTGTAAGTGATCACAAAGCTGAGCTGCAACTATTTTTTCAAGAACTTTAGACATAAAAGGGAGATTGGATATAGGTCTATAATGAGCCAACACTTCTGAATCAAGAGTAGGTTTTTTAAGTAAAGGTTTAATTACAGCAACCTTAAAAGTCTGAGGTACATATCCTGTCAACAAAGACAGATTGATCAAATCCAATTTGGAAGTGTCAATTTATGGGAAAACCTCCTTGAACAGTCTGGTTGGGATTGGGTCTAAAACACAAGTTGATGGTATTTGAAAATGATTTTTGGTTTCATCTCTGAGTCTGCCATCAGGACTTTAGCATTATATTTGATTGTTTTTAGAATAAATTTACTTCCTGTTAGCCTGCTTTCCTGGGTCCAGTCTGTTAAAAAAAAAAAAAGATAATAAAAAATGCAAATCTTAACACATTCAGATGTCCCACATGACTCACCTCCTAAAAGCAGGGACACTATAAGGTTGGAGGCAATCTTCATGCTGCAGAGGTCATGGGGGTCTGAGTGTCCCTGTAGACCCCGGATCATGTCTGATAAAGCCTCCGGTACTCCTGACTCAGCAAACTGCAGCTTCAGTGTATCTGGTGGCACAGTACCATCATTAACAGCTGGATGTACTACAGAGTTTCTGGCACAAAACTTGATTTTTGCGTTTGTAATTTTATCAACAAGCAATGGTAATATTGGACCTGGGTGGCATGGACTCTTCGGGCCTGTTGCATTAGCGTGTTCAAGGATGTCCCTTTGGGACGACGATATGTGAGGATAGTGTTTAAAGGAATCAAACAAAGTGACTTAAACCTGATTTATGCTTCAGACGCAAAGCCTCTGACGCTTGGACGCATAGCCTATGCGAGCGTCAAAATCTTGACCACTCCCCCACGCAGAGGCTCTGCGCGCGTTCTTGTGCACCTCAAAAAAATCCTGACTACGCGACAGACGCACGCAGACCACCAACGGAAGTGCGCAGACAAAAGCGGCTGTGATTGGTCCTCAGTGTGCTTTTCTGGGTTTAACAAGTGTAGCAAGTGTAGTCTGTATTCAATTCAATTCATTTTTATGAATTATATATTTTATTTATGTGTAGTATTCTACAGTCTTACCACTCTCGCCCAGTGAACTCAGGATTTCCAGGATGACGTGTCGGCGTTCAGCATCAGGAGCACGTTTCAGCTGAAGAATCAGAACATCTGCCACGTTCAGCTCTGCCAGTGCTTCTCTGGCACAGTCTGCAAACATAAGCTGCTATTATCATATATGACAGATGACTTAATATCTGATATAGGCTGTGTTTTTGGCAACTAATTATCACAATTAATTGATTTTTTTAAATTTGTTTTTTAAAAGCTGCACATGCAGAAAGTCAAAGCAGTCCAAGACCTAAAGGACAGGGGGGGGGGGGGGGGGGGGGCAGTATCCTGAATAAGACACTGCCATGGAAATAGCATTGCCTGATCACCTTAGGGTCATAGTCGCCTTAAATTGATCTTAAAAAACACAACAGACTATGTGAAGGATGCTTATCTTTGCTGCATTATGTAGACATGTATACCCCTTAACTGCAATATTACCCTCTGTTAGTGTTCACAGCATCTCAGCGCACACACTGCTGCTTCATGACTCATGCTCAGGGCTCCGGAGTCAGAGCAGGAAGTGGGAGAGGGAGAAGCCCAAGCAATGCACCACAATCTGAGGGATTTGGCTGTAATTAAGGCTACGGATGGGTGAAAAGTTGGTGTAGGGGGATGCAATGTGGGTATGAGTATTTATTGGATTTTGCTTTGTAATAATGTAAACAGAAGTATTATATGAATACTTATATGCAACTTATGTAAACACCTCTATCAGAAGATTGTCTTACCTAGAATTAGGTTAATAGTAAGAATATAGCCGTGCAAGGAAACAATGCCAATAATGTGGATTTTGCAAAGAATATAGCAGTGAGTGTGAATGCTCAGGGAGGTGATGAGAAATTTAACCCTGTAGGGAGTTAGCTAACTGAAGTCAAGTGTAAAAGGCAGGAACTCTGAGCAGAGGGCACAAAGGGAAAAAAGGGAGTAAACTAGCTAAGATATACAAAATCCAAGAGTCAAAGTCAAAGGAAGAAAAAGAAAAACATGACCAGAACCACAGAGCATGACTTTTAGATTGCATTTAGAAGATTGATGTGGTCATCAGTCTCGGATACGAAACCAATGACAGTGACCCTCACAGTGTTGGCTGAAAGGGTGTGGGTCCAAAAACAAGCCGGTTCCCACACATGAAGCTTTAACCTCTCTCATGAGAGGCCAGCAATCTTTTCCATTGTGATGTTGTTACCTAACTTTTCTTGTGACTGATGTGTTGGCTATCATTTTATGATTTGGGCACAGAGACAGTTGTTTCTGACTCTTCAGTTCCATCCTCCTGTCCAAACATGGCTACTTCTATGGCTCCAAAAAACAAACAAAAACAAGATGCCAACAGGGACATGCAAGACTTAAAACCAGCAGTTCACAAAAAGGTATTCTTACTAAGGCAACACCTTAAAGAATAAAAAAAACATTTTGGAGGATGATAAGTGCATCCATCTATCCATCATCTTTTCTATCCCTGCTTAATCCAATACAGGGTCCAATACGGAGGGGGCTGGAGTCTTTCCCAGCTGTCATTGGGCCAGAGGCAGGCTACGCCCTGGACAGGTCACCAGTGATAGTCTATGAAAAACATTTAAATATTTCTTGAGTAGATTAGTTAGCAAGTGAAATATACATGTTGAAGAGGCCTGCACTAAAAACATCAAGTTGGTGGAAAGCAACAGCAGGTTCACAAGGGAGGATGAGAAAAACAAGCTGTCTTTTTTGGACTGTACTGTTTCCACTGAGGAGGGTTGAGGTCTCAACACTGAGGAACACGGGAAACCTACAGAAACAGATCAATATCTGCCCCTGACCCACACCACTGATATCAGAACTCAACACAATCAGACTGAGAGTGTCTCTACTTAGGCAGAGATAAAAGAAAAGGAACACAAACACATCAAGAAAGCACCTCAGTCCTGTGGATACCCAAACTGGATCAACTCAGTTAACAAATCTGGGAACAACACAGCGTCTAACAGAGAGGAAAAGAAGGACAGATGTAAGATTAGTAAGATTAGGCAACAGTGTCAACAACACCTTCAGATGGAAAGTGGTTCGCCCAAAGGATAGAACATCCAAGCACAAACTTAGTGGTGTTGCATACACATTCTGGTGCAGTTGGAAGTGAGCAGACCTTTATAAAGGAGAAACTAAACAACCACAACAAAAGCACATGGATCAACAGGAGAGACAGCTCCTCAGGTCCAGACTCAGGCTACATTTACACTGTCAGTTAAATGTTACCCAATTCCGATTTTTTGCTCTCATGTGACACAGATCGGATATGTTTTTTGACCATGTAAATAGGACAAGGACGCATACATTCGGATATTTTGAGATCAGATACAGGCCTCCTTCATATGTGGAAATTTATCAGATACGAATCGGATATGTGACAATGTGACCGCCGTGTAAACGGGCAGATCGGATATTCTTACACACTGCGTTCCACACGTCATTAAATACGCGACGATTTAGATTTTTTGTCGCACGTGGTAAGCTAGTGAATGCGAGACGCATAAACATACAAGGAACATGTCGGAGGGGGTCAAAACCAACGAGGCGCAGTGGACAGTTGAGGAAGTGACCTGTCTTCTCGGTCTTTGGGGAGAGGAGGAGTAGGACCTATGTCAACATCGTCCATTTGCCTCAGCAGTAGAGTTTGGTAAACACTTAAGTAGGCATGTGCGATGTTTCAGGTGATAGGCAAGTGTAATCGCGTGAATCAGATATGAGTCACATTATTAAAGTTAGTGTAACCACACGTTAAAAAAAATCGGATTTAGGCAAAAAATCAGATCTGGGCATCAAGACTTGCAGTGTAAATGAAGCCAAGGAAAAGGGAAACTCTTCTGAGTACAGTAACGCCTACATTGTGGACAGAGAAGATAGCTCCTTTGGAAAAGAAGAGTTGAGGAAGCCATTTAATTGGAAAAAACAGCTTTAAACAGAAGAGGCGGTCTCAGGGGTCACCTACTCAGCACTCACAATGCAGACCGGACTCTCATTCCCAGTTGGTTTCACAACCATTCACACGTTGGATCCTGTGGCCAACTCACACACTGAACAACCTAAAAGACCCAAAAGATAGAGGTAAGGGTCAGTAAGATACATGTGACTTGAGCGACTCCTGCATGACCTAATGACTCTCATAAAGTCCCAGCTACAGCTGGTTAGAACTGAAGAAGCCTTCGGATGAGAGGTGAAACTTATTCAAGAACCCAAACGAGAACTCCAGTTGCCTTTATTCAAGCTCTGGATTAATGAGAATCTACACCAACAACTCCAAAGAGCACATAGAACACAATACAGAAATGATCAAGAATGACAGGTTGGAATATTGAGGTTCTGTGATTGAACTACTATTTACTAGAATAAACAGATGAAAATACTCACCCATGTCAGCCAGGTTACAGAGGGCCAGCAGGCAGACGTTGACCAGCGGGTCATTATCTGGATACTCTCTCATTATGGATACCAGTCTGGGGATTACACCACTCTGGACTAACTGGTCCTGTTGGTATGCTGGTAAGACAAGAGAGAGAGCAAGAGTTCAGGGATGACAGAACAGACGTGGAAACATGTTTTTTTTTGTTTTTTTTTTTACATCAGTGTGATTTCAGCAACATCAGCATGACTGTTTAAGTATCTCTGAAACTGCCTCAGAGCAGGGGGGTTCCATTCAGATTCAGTGGCACTCTCAGTGAATGGACATGAGGAAATGTTACATTAGTTATCAGAGGAAGAAATTAGTTTGTGATGTAGTTAAAGAGCTCAGATACACATGACAAAATGACATGTTATAAAATAATGCTCAGACGACTGTCCTCTGAGCATTATTTTGATCTTTGTTGAATTGTTTGCTCCTTCTTGTTAACAAGATTTAAAGGGTTTAAAAGCTTCAACTTACCAAATCCCGGTGATCATTTTAAGATCTGAGAATCATAAACTAATGATATATCTACTTAAAGCTTAAGGCTAACATGTAATCTTTCCCTCTCTGACCCCACAGAATAACATGGACCATGTTTAAAAATCTCCCTGTTGACAGAAAACCCTGCTGACTCAGTCAGTGCTGTCAGACTGACTCACTGTTGTCAAAGCAGATCCGTCCAATGGCCCTGCCAGTGTTCAGCAGCATTTCTTGATTACTGCTGCTCAGGTGGGGAACCAACACCTTCACCAGGCCTGCCTCAATGCATGGATCTCTTACGGCAGCTGCAACACACACATGGAAAAGATTCAACTTCTTTCATTGAAATAGAATCTAATCGTATCAAATGAATATAGCAAGTTACATTTACATCTTTTTTTTAAAGTATTTTTTTGGGCTTTTTATGCCTTTAATGATAGGACAGTTTGAGAGAGACAGGAAGCAGGGGGCAGATAGATGGGGAAGACATGCAGTGAGGTTTGCTTTCAACCTAGAACTGTTACAGCTATACAGAGTCCCATCTCCTGCTGCACTGTGGTGTGCATCTAGCCTGGAACTGCAGCAGCAAGTCTGCTACATTAGCTATACTGGCTTGTGCTGTGCGCTGAATCTACACCAGGAAATAGCCTCTACAAATCTAAGGCCTGATATAGTCTTGTGGTCTAGGAGTAGAATGAGAGTTTTTTTTTTTTGATAGGTGTTATTTTGTTGTTTTTTTTTTCACCCCCCGCGATCGGCCCGCCTCTAGGACCGCCCCTGCCGCTCTGCCGCTTTTTTTTGGACAGGTGTTTTTTCTTTGGATCTTTTTTTTTTTTTTTACCCCCCCGCGATGCCGTGACTCTGGAATGCCAGTGGTCATTGTCTAGCCTCCTGGAGGTGTCGTGGGCCCAACTCGACGAAACACTGATGAAAGGAGGTTCCCACCTGATGACCCCAATGACATGTTGGTCAGCACTGCTCACTGATCTATATAATAGGGAATTATTCACTGAGTCTGGTCCATTTTTTTCTTTAGCACAAGTTTCTTGTGTTCATCTTCAATACTAAGCAGAGATTGTTGATTCTCTTATTATTACTTTTATCTGGCAATGTGCAACCTAACACTGGCCCCTGAGCTTGACGAATTTTCCTCATAAATTCTCCTCTTTGGGTGTGTTCTGCAATGACTTAAGTGACCACTGTGTTGTTGCTGCTATTAGAAACACTAATATGCCCAAATTAACGTCTTGCATCATTTCAACTTTTTATTGAGCAAGCCTATCATCATGATTTGTCTAATTTTGATTGGAAAAAAAATAGGTCTGATCCCTGATGTAGAGTTAGCTTGGACATTCTTTAGGGATGGTTTTATGCAAATTGTAAACAAGCATGCCCCTATCAGGGAATTTAGGGTAAAAGGGTGAGAAAACCCTTGGTTCTCTCCAGAGCTGGTAGAAAATATTTATGAGCGTAACCTGGTTGGGCCAAGGCAAGGGAAACAGGTTCTCCTATTGACTGGCTTGTTTTCAGACAACTGAGAAACAAATGCTCTTCTTTTATCAAGAAAGCCAAATCTGAATATTATTTGTCTGTCACCACTGAGAACCTAAATAATCCATGGAAATTTTGGAAAGTTATAAATTCTCTTTCTGTGAGTAAAAGCACTCAAGCTCCACCTATATATTCTAAAGGATTCTGTCCCCATCTATGACAGATAGCTTCTCTATTTGACTCTTTGGGATCTGACTCAGAGAGACCCCCCACCAACTTTCCAATCAATGGTGGTCACCCTTTCAGTTTTGTACCCTTCTCCGTTCAAGAAGTTCATAAAGCCCTTAAAGATTTAGAAACTGGCAGCTGATTTTATAGCAGAACCTTTGGCATTCATTTTAAATCTTCCATGTAGAAAAGAATGAAATTCCCTCTGTATGAAAATCAGCTTTTGTTCTCCCTTTATTAAAAGGGGGTGACCCAGCCATTTTAACTAATTATAGACCAATATCAAATTCATCAGTGCTGGCGAAGGTTCCTGAAGCTCTTGTGACTGAGCAAGTAAAGGTGTTTTAACATTCTAATACCATTTTATCGAAATATCAATGTAGTTTTAGGAAAAAGCATCGTACCATCACAGGAAGGTGGTAAATGACATTTTTGTTGCATTTGACAAGACGCTACATTGTGCATCTCTTTTTATTGATTTGTTGAAAGCGTTTGATACATTAAAAAATGTAGACTCTTGCAATCAGGACTCTCGGAGCAAGCAGTTACTTGGTTAACCAACTATCTTAGTAATAGGACTCAATGCATTAAATATGATGGCCTGTGTTCTGATTCTATTACTGTCCACAACGGGGTGCCACAGGGTTCTGTGTTAGGTCCCCTCTTATTCCTTATTTATATCAATGATCTGGGTATAAATGTGACAGATGCTAATTTGCATTTCTATGCTGATGACACAGTTATTTACTGCTGCGGATCAACTCCTGTTCAGGCCATTGAATCCCTGCAGAAAGCCTCTGTTGTTGTCCAGCACTCATTACTTCAACCATTGACACACCACTGTGATATACACTCGAGTTGGAACGGCTGCTCTGGCCACCCGAAGACTCACTCATTGGTATACTTTTATATATAAGGCATCACTTGGCCTACTGCCTTCCTATATCTGTTCCTTCATTGCACAGAGAGGTGTTGGTCCTTACTCCTTCCGTTCTCCAGACTACGTGTTGCTTTCTGTTCCATATGCCCATACTGAACTGGGTGAAAAGGCTTTTGGCTACTCTGCAGCTCTAGCATGGAATATGTTGCAGAAGGACAGGAAACTAACAGGGTTAATCTCTTTGAGTGCCTTCAAATCCAAACTGACGACACTTGAGGCCGATTCCACTACATGTACTTGTTTTTCATCATTTGCTTGTATATTCAATACTTTTTCTTTCATTGTTTGTGTTTTTATCTGTGTAATTTGTAACTGTGTTTTGTATTTGCTGCTGCCTATCTTGCCCAGGTCTCCCTTGAAAAATGAGATCTTCCTGGTTAAATAAAGGTTATAATAGTAATAAAAAATGTGAGTGTTTCCACATCCACTTTGACAAGCCACAAAGTCCTCTTACGGAGGATGGAGGATTTTAAAACTGTCCTTTATTTTCTGTCCTTTATTCATTTGAAAGGGGTTTATAAAAATGAAATTAGATAAAAGAAGCAGTTTTTATGATTCCATGTAGGAAAATGGTAACATGCTCACTCATATTGTTAGAAAAGAAAAGAAACCATTGTTATTCTGTCATAATCTGTGTCTTTTGGTACTTTTTTTGTTTTTGGTTTTTCCATGTCGTGTATTTCTATTCTGTTGTTGTTCGGGTCTTGTCTCAGTTGTGTTGGCTTCCTCACTTCCTCAGTCTCTCTTCGGTCCAGTCTTCCTTCACCTGTGTTATTTCCCTCAGCTGTCTTCACTCACCAATCCCCCTCCTCTGTATCTAAACTCCTGGTTTCATTCTCTCTTTGTCAGATCCTCTGTTTTCTTCAGGTTGTCCTCATAAGTTGTCGCTGCTGTCTTTTTTCAGTTCAGTGTTATTCCTGCTTTCCTAGTTTGGCCCACTTTTTGGGTTTTGTTTTTTAGTGTTCTTTTTGGAAATAGTTATCTGGCTTTGCCGCGCCTTCTGTTTAAAATAAATAGTTTCTTTTCATTTTACCTCCTGGCTCTCAAGCTGTGTCTGCACCTGGGTCCTCCTTCCTCGCCATCTCCTACACGTGAAATATTCTACTGTGATGTACTGTAATCCAAAATGGCATCATATAGAACACATCCAGCTTTTGTTGCAGTATGCTACAATTCTTCATCAGAGTAATGCTAGTAATGATGTTGACTAGGATATAATTTCATCTGCAGCACATTTAGCGTTGTAGTAAATATTCAACATGTTTTTTAACTAGTACCATTCAAATATGTAGAAGTTTGTCTTTCTTAAATTGGAAGAACTCAAACTGAAATTATGGTTGCGCACTAACCCTCTGCCGAATGCTTCATCCTTATACAAAGATTCTATTAGATTCAGCTAAAGTGTGGCTGCTCAAAAAAGAACAGCTTCTTTGAAAGTTTCAACAACAACACAAATCTTAGGGGCAAAGGAAAAAAATGTTTTCCTCTAATTTATCAAATAAGACATTATATTATAAGTGAATTCTTAAAAGATTGGAAGCTTATTTATGGTAGAATAATAAATAAAAATAACTGAGTGTTATACCTTCTCGTGCCATCTCTGCCACCACCAGAGCCACCTGGCAACTCAGGCTGCTCTTACGCTGTAAAGTCTGAGCCAGGGTGGGCAGAATCCCACTTCTGGCGATCTCAACAGCAGCATCTTTCTCTGTGGACACACAAATAGATTTGTTGAAACTGATAACTTTATCAAGATAACCGCAATATATCATCATATCACAGAAAATAGCAGAAATAAGTGAGGTCAGTTTTAGTCGACTGCTTTAGGTTTACTGTCATGATTCTCAAACCATTCTCTGGGGAGCTGGGTAAATGTTGAGGGTTCCTTTTACAATGTTCTTTGGTATTTGATCAGAAACCTTGAACCTACTCAATCAATCAATCAAATAAAATACATTTCTGCTGGAAGTGCCCAGGTCGGAATACAAACCATGGGGTGACCAAGCCTTTTCCCAAAGCTGCCCCCAGGCTCTGGAATAAGCCCCCCGTCCAGCTGCGTCTTATTTCTGACTTGGGCCTCTTCAGATCCAGGCTAAAAACCTACTTATTTAGGATGGCTTACTAAAAGCCAGTAGTATGAGGACATTCATTTCCGCCCGGATATTCACGTGACCCGATGAAGATGGCAGCTTAGAAGAGAGGCTCTGATCAACCGTGCACAAAAATCTTTTTATTCCTCGGACAGTGGCTTGGAATTCAGATTTTCCACTCAGCGTCAACTATGTCGACATCTCACACGGCTAAGGAATGTGACATTTTTACCAGAGCTCGAAAACAAACAGCTTAAAACAAGAAAGGGGCCTCACCAGGACAAGCAGATGCTAGTAGCATGGCCGACATAGCAGATGGCCCAAGAGAGCTAAAGTCGCTCCGCCCAAAGTTCGGACTAAAACTGGATGGCACGAACAACCGCCTCAGAGGTAACCAATGCCATAACTGCATTAGAAGGCAAAGTGGCTGAAGTTAAACAGGACGTGTCGGAGCACACTAAAAGCATCGGAGAAGCGGAGGACCGAGAGATGGCGGCAGAGGAGGAACTTAGGAGTGTAATTACAGCCCGCACCAAGCAAAGAAATTAATATAACAAATTATCCATTGAAAAAAATCGGTAAACTGCTGGCTTGGAGACTTAAGAAAAAGCAGTGAGAAAGAGCAATCAACAGCATCAAGACGCCTCCAGGCGATATGACTTCAGAACCAGTGGAGATTAATAACATTTTTAGGGATTTCGATGAGGCCTTGTATACATCAGAGCGTTTAGATGATTTACACAGTCAAAATTCTTTTCTTGATCAATTGAGGTTTCAGACGTGGAAGGAATTCAATTCAATTCAATTCAGTTTTATTTATATAGCGCCAAATTAGGGCTGCACGGTGGTGTGGTGGTTAGCACTGTCGCCTCACAGCAAGAAGGTTCCCTGGTTCAACTCCCGGCTGGGGCCTTTCTGTGTGGAGTCTGCATGTTCTCCCCGTGTATGCGTGGGTTCTCTCCGGGTACTCCGGCTTCCTCCCACTGTCCAAAAACATGCATGTTAGGTTAATTGGTGTCTCTAAAATTGTCCTTAGGAGTGAGTGTGAGTGTGTATGGTTGTTTGTCTCATTTGTCTCTGTGTGGCCCCGTAATAGACTGGCGGTCTGTCCAGGGTGTACCCCGCCTCTCGCCCATTGGCTGCTGGGATAGGCTCCAGCCCCCCCGCGACCCGACCGACGGATACAGCGGTATAGAAAATGGATGGATTGCGCCAAATTATAACAAATGTCATCTCAAGGCACTTAAATAATATAGTTCAATTCAAGCCAATTGGAGTTGAATTCATTGTAATCAAAATCCAATTAATTAATTTCAAAATAATCCAATTAATTCATATACAGCCAATTCCAAAACAATTTCCTAACTAAGGAAGCCAACAGATTGCTTTGAAACTCCTCTTCGGTCCAATCTCCCGTCCTGAGCGTGCACGAGGCGACTGTTGACAGAAACGACTCCCTTTTAACAGGAAGAAACCTCTGGCAGAACCAGACTCAGGAAGGGTGGCCATCCGCCTCCACCAGCTGGGGTTTGAGACGACAGAAAAGAGGGGACAACAAATTGGATTGCAGTCTAATAACAAAGGAATTAGCAGAAGCCATTCAAAAAATGCAGCGCGGAAAAGCACCAGGGCCGGACGGCTTTCCAATTGAATTTTACAAGAGATTTGGGGAGAAACTTCTGGTCCCATTATTGGACATGTATAAGGAATCTTATATAAAGGGAATACTCCCTCCGACTTTGAGACTTGCGATAATAACTTTAATCCTGAAACCAAGCAAACCACCAAACGAATGCTCCTCTTTCAGGCCTATTAGTTTGATGGGGTGTGACATTAAAATACTCTGCGAGGCCTTGGCCAGAAGACTGGAGTCGTATCTTCCCCATCTTGTTGGCAATAATCAAAACTGCTTTGTCAAAAATAGACATGGATTTCAAGCCAGGAGGATAATCACACTATTGTGGAAAAGTATGGACACACCTTGTATTGGAATGTGGACAAATGAACTGATGTCATGTTTTGCTTTGGAGAGACCAACATATATTGTAAAAAAGAAAAAGAATTTTGCTCACCTATGGATACCTTATATAGACTTTCTTGAAACTCACAACTTTGAAATGTGATCAATTGTACAAGTTCTGCAATTTATGCACTGCTGTGATCGTACTGGAATTTATTTTTGTTTTATTGAATTATCATCATTTATCTACATTATTATTATTATTATTATTATTATTAGTAGTAGTAGTAGTAGTATTAGTAATAGTAGTATTAGTATTAGTATCATTTTGTTTGTTTCATTATATTTATTTATTTTTCATTTTTGTCAGATTGGGTTATAATGTATTCATGTCACTTAAAATGTTTCAATGTCAATGTTTAAATCAATGAGAAAATCTCAATAAAAATATGTAAAAAAAACAAAAGAAAAACTAATTTCTGTCCCTGAATCACCATTAGTCCATGGTCATGCCTCTGTCTTTCCAAAACAGACATATTAACTGATTAACTGGGAGACTGTATCAGTGTTTAGTTGGAGTTCTAAGTGTCAACAATCCTGTTTAAAGTCAGCCCTGACCCTCACTGAAACTCAGAGCAGCGAGAGTCAAACTCCTGATTCAACCTCTGTTCCAGAAGAATATCGTGAACAAGCTGAGGTGTTTAGTAAGTCAAAAGCCCTGTCTTTTACTTCCAACAGACCCTACAATTGTGCAATTAACCTTTTGCCTGGCACATCTTTACCCAGGAGTCGCCTAGACAATCTTTCTCGACCAGAGAAATTAGCAATGGAAAGGTACATAAATGAGTCACTCCATTCTTGCATTATAAGACCTTCGTTGTCTCCTTTAGGGGTGGGTTTCTTATTTGTTTAAAAAAAGGAAAAGACCTGTTAGCCCTGCATTGATTTTTGGGGTCTGAACATGATAACGGTTCTGAATAAGTACCCTCTGCCCCTTATCGTCTCAGCCTTTGAATCCCTCCAGGACTCCACCATCTTCACTAAGTTGGACCTCTAGAATGCTTATCATCTGGTCCGCATAAAGGATGGAGATGAGTGGAAGACGCCGTTCAATACTCCCTTGGGACATTTTGGGTATTTAGTGATTCCTTTTGCCCTCACCAATGACCCCTCTGTCTTCCAGGCCCTAGTGAATGATGCTCTCTGAGACTCTCTCAATAGGTTAGTTTTCGTCTACCTTGACAATATCTCATCTTTTCTAAGAACCTGGCTGAACACATTACTCATGTCTGGTTTGTTCTCCAAAGACTTTTGGAACTCATCCTGATTCAGGTACGGTTCCACCTAACAAATTGTTTGTCCCAGTGAATGTGCGCTCACAGGTTATCCAATGGGGCCACGCCTCTGGTATAGCCTGTCACAGTTGATCCGACTGGACCGTGTCACACCTCCGAAGGCGCTTCTGGTGGCCAACCATGGACAAAGATGTTAGAGAGTATGTGGAAGCCTGTTCAACTTGTGCCCGTGAGAAAACTTCCACCCAGCCTCTGACCTGGCTCCTTTGCCTGCTCCCTGTGCCAAGCAGACCATGGTCCCACATAGGCCTGGATTTCATCACCGGGTTGCCACCCTCTAAAGGTAACACTGTTATTCTTACTATAATCGATCGCTTTTCTAAGGCAGTTCACTTTGTGGCTCTTCTCAAGTTTCCTACAGCCTTTGAAACAGCGGACATCCTCACTCAACACGTCTTCCACATTCATGGGATTCCTGCTAACATCCTCTCGGATCGTGGACTGCAGTTCATCTCACAAGTCTGGAGGTCCTTCTGTAGACCATCAGTTTGAGTTCAATCGAGACCAATAGCCAGGCGGAGTGGACTAACCAGGAGCTCAAGTCCGCTGTGTAGTGTGTCGCTGCTGCTAATCTAGTAATCACCTGTGCTGGGTGGAATACACCCTCACATCCTCTGCCAACGGATTTACCCGAACCTTCGAAGGCATCCTTGAGTTATCTGCCTCCGCTTTTTCCTGGTGGGGGTGGGGGTACTGTCTTGGTGGGGGTACTGTCTCTGGCATTTGGTGTTCTCCTTCTTGTGTCCACCTTCTTTTTTCCCCGTGTGTGCATTGTATTGCCCCCCCTGCTGAGAGTTGGCAGTGTGTACCTGTGTGTGTGAGTGTGGGCATAGCGAGTACCTACTTATTCGGCAGACTATCTCGGCACAGCTTATGCTCATCTACTTCATCAACCCTGCTACTTATATTCCCTGGGCTGACATTCACTAATCGCCAGTTGTAACTCCTAAGTGAGATCCAATTCTGGAAATCGTGCTGGGAGACCTTGAGATCCCAAACCTATCTGCTGCCAAGTCGCTGCCTGCCTGGCGATCTTCACCACCAACCCGGAGGCTCCACCTTGAGGATTCCCAGCAGAATCCTGCGGACCCCCCGGACCTGGAAATCCTGCGGAAATCTCCTGGATTCCTCCTGTTTGGACACACACCCTGTGGAGAGACCTTCCTGGAATCCTCCATACCCCGCAAACCGAGAGACTCGCTCACTTGTTGCACTCACCTGACTGTCCACTCACCGCTGCCAACTCTCACTCTCTGGATATTCCTCCTATAGGAAATCAAGTATTATTTTGTTTTTTGTCTTTCCCCAACTGCAATAAACCTGTTAAGCCTTACTTCTCAGTGTCGATCTCCTCCTTGGGTCCAAAACCTCCACCTTGTAACATTTACAAAATATCTTTTTCTGTAACTTCAAAAAAGTGCTTTGTCAGACTTTGGCAAACATAACTTTCACTTGACATTTTCAGAGGACTTTTACATTTTCTCTTAGGCAACGATCAAACTGTTGCTTCTACAAGTCACAGTGTTTGGAGGTTTTTTTTATATTAATACCAATCTGATGAGACAGGGTCATTTAAAGTTATTAAAAAAAAACTTTTTCTATTTAGTTTGTAAAACTATATAACATAAAATTCAATGATCCATGAAATTATGTTTTCTGATATGGATTTTTAACAACTGTAAATGTATCTTTATTAAATTTCAAGACCATCTTTGTGTCATTTGAATATTCTATAAAAAAAAATCCAGAATCTTATACGCTTGCTGGTTAAAATATACTAAACTGACCAAACTTTAGATTAAGTTAAAAAAAGATGAAAAACCAGATGAATTCATCTGGTTTCATAAGTTATGTCTTGTATTTAAGTTAAAATAGACAAGATTGGACATTATCACATGTCAAGTAATGGTAAGCTAAGAAAACAATTTAATAAAATTACCAAAATGGTGGAGCGGATATGGAGAACATATTGGTAAATAGTTAAACATGCCATCCATACAGCTAAGCTTTTGAACTGGGCCAAACTTTTTACGTTTTTTATTTTATTTTGTCGTGTTAGGTCCTTGAGGATTCGTTACTTTTATTTGCATTTGATGTATTACTCTGTGCACTTTCACATTTTTGTGAAATAATAAACAAATAGAGCATATTTTGCAGGCCTTAAATGTTTTTTTTTTAAGTTCTCTTTGGAATTTGGACAGTGAGGAGAAATAAAAACGACCTCCTGTTCCATGTTCACTAATCTTATTAATCACACAGTATTTGTGAGTAACTCGCTGATGAAACCTTTTCAGATCTCAGTAAAATTTTGTTCTTTCAAATTTACTTCTGCTTTTGCAAACAGTGTACTTGAATCAATTGTGGTGGTAGTGTTAGTGGGGGACCGCCCCCCCCATTCATATGTCACATTCCAGTAATGTAAGTCTGTGCGTGTGTGTATTTGAATGTTACATGACCTACTCTTTTCCAGCAGTACAGCCAACACTGTATCCAGATGAGGCTTCAGTTCCTCTTCAATCAGCTCTGTGCTCACACTGATGGCCTCCAATGCCTCACTAAGAGAGTCTGTAAGATAAGCACAAAAAAATAAAAGATATGCCAAATTAAAAATTCCTAATTATCCCATCTCCAAATAATCAAGGAATTTCAAATATTAGTTCAAACATTACATTACATTACGGTCATTTTGCAGACGCTTTTAACCAAAGCGACTTACAATAAGTGCGTTCAACATCGGTAGGCAAAAGGTAAACAGTAAAACAGTAAAACAAAAGTGGAAGAAGTGCAAGGTCATGGAGGAGAGTAAATTAGGTTAGCTTGGGTACATCAGCAGAATAATGCTGAGAAGCAATTGATTGTATAATATTGGTTGAATATGATTATGAATATGCAGTGAAGAAAAACAACAGAAATGTGTTTTTTTTTTCTTTTTCTTTTCAGTGTCTTGAAGGCTGAAACAGATTAGTTGGGTATATATTTATGATCTTTGTTGAATCAAATCAGACACGTTTTACATGTGTATGTCAGACGCCCTGATGTCCTATATGGTTACATAATCTATTGTCAGGGCCTTGGTACCTGTGTCCATGTGCAACAGCAACATTGCCAACATTGCAATTTGAAAATAAAAATGATTTAGCTGAGTTTTCACCATTACATGCTGGTTCCGTGCTTTGAGACTCTTATAAATAAATAATAAATAATGGCTGGTTAATCATTTTGCGCGCACAAGAACATTTTTCACTAGTTTCTAAGTTCTTCTTGTTCTCCTCAAGAAAAAAGGAGAAGGTATTGTAGTGCTTGTTAACAGGAACAGATCAGCAAACGAGATATTTAACTGGTAACTGAGTTTCCATCCGTACTATCTACTGAGAGTAATAACCTCTTCCCTGGACAAAGCCTGTGATCTGAAAATGTTGTGCTGTTGTAAATTAAGAACAACCGTTAACAGAGGTCTCCCCTGCCTCCAGCTACACAGATCTCAAGTCCAGCCTATGCCCACAGCTTTATTGTCACATCTCTACAGTGTTCACCTCCTAATAATAGAATATTATTAAACCTCCTAATAGAACAATACTGGTAGTACTACTACCAGTATTGTTCTATTCTATTATCTATCCCAGTTTAGCAATTTTCATGCTTAGCTCTATAGTTTATGAAAATCCCTCTCTTCCCTGGAAATTCACGGTAAAGTCCTGTACAAGTTCACACTGAACTTTATATGGCTTTTATATGTTTAGGATTTATTGGAAAGTATTGAGTAACCTTGCATAGATCCCCTGCACTTCTGGTGGGCTTTCAATGTTTGACTGTTGGGTTAATAAAAAGAACAAATTGTTCAAGCAAACAAAAAGCAATGGGATAATATTAATGTGTATAAATATATAAACACATCTATAAATCTCAAGCGTTATATTGTACTGAAAAATAAATATGCACATACTGTGTTGAATAATTCAAATATGCCTTAAAAATCAACAATCAGTTTTCAACAATATAGTGTCTGCTATCAGAACATATCAAGACAAGGATTTTTTCTTCTTCTGCAGTTTAAAAAAATAAAATAAAATCATATATTAGTAAACATTAGAAAATAAGAATTTTGGAAAACCATTGTAACTCCATCCAGAAGGTTCATAATGACCCGGATGTGAGTGGATGCTGGCGTGGTTTGTTCCCCGCTTCTCTGTCTGGAAATCTTGGGTTTTTGTACTTTCTGTTGGCCTTTTTGCAGACTTCTCGACCGTTACAGTTTCTACTGGTTCTATAGCTTTCACGGTCTGTTTTGGACACATTTTTCTATCACGTGATTGCAACTTTGATGGAGAGAATCGCTACCGGTCTCTCACCAGTACCAGTATCCACCACCCTGCTACACTTGCTACTGTAGCAGACTGTAGTATGTCCTGCTAGCCTCAGGACTCCCGGGACTTACTCTCGGCACAGCTTCGTCGCCCGCCACCGGGCTGGCCATTCCTGTGGTCTCTCCCTGCAATTTCCCCTGCCAGCTCGAGTCCTTCTGCCTGTCCTCCCGGGATCTTTCCGTCCAGGTGTGGTCGGTTCTGTCGGCCATTGGCTGGTTTCCTCCGCTGGCCACATCGGGCTGACAACCTCGTGTCTTCACCAGAACTGCCGGGCTAGCAGGCCGGTGGCTCCTCTCCTCAACATTGGACTACTGTTTGCCTGCTGTGGTTATGTTGTGGATTATCCCGTGAATTCTCCTGGGGTACACGTCACTTCTCCTTCCACAGACACCCGGCTCCTGGTCACAAACTAGCACTAGCTCCGTGCCAGCACTCCACACCTGGATCATGCCCCCGCTGTACTTCACCACCGACCTCCACTCACTCAACAACCATCTGCGCCCGGACTCCTGACTCCTGACTCCTGACTCTATCCCATCCATCTGGTCCTGCTCACGCACCACAACTTCCTCATTACGTCATCACAACAGACGACATGTGCACCTATCAAATCTATCAAATAATATCAAATCTCCTTGCTCAGTCATCACAACCGATCATGAAGCAGTCCCCTGAAACTGGCTTTGCTCAACACCCGCTCACTCAACAATAAAAGTCTAATTCATTCAGAATTAGAATGTATTACTGAAACCTGGCACAAAAGAACTTCACGGAAAGCGAGATGTCGGTGCTACTTTCTGAAGTGAAGGCCCGCAAAAATGTGTTCTTTGGCACGCTGTCCTCCGGCATAAGCAGCAAACGCAAGAGGAGTGGGTGGGAGAGCCTGAGGCTGTCAATGCTGGGGGGTCTGAGAAGCCTCACAAGCAGAGGTGAAGAAGAAGTGGTCCGAGATTAAGTTGGAGGTGAAGCGGAGACTGGCTGCCCACCACTGCAGTGTGGCCAAAACAGGCGGGTGGGGGGGGGTGACCGACCCTGTTTGAACAGAGAGTCAGGGCAACTATGGGTGACACTGCTCTCTCTGGGGTGGTGGGAGCACATGTGGGTGACTCTGATTACCCCCAAGCTAAATACCCATGTTTTTGTGTAACTCACAACAACGTGTTCATACAGTAACGTGCAGAAGAGCGCCGGGGGAAAGGTGAGGCTGATTGAGACATTTCACACTTTACGCACAGGGTTATTAATATATGCCCACACAGACGATCAGGGGCTTGTTAGAAAGATCTTAAACTGAAGTTTAACCAGCAAAAAACAACAAGAAACTAACTTTAACCACCGACTAATATATATAATATAATAATGATGCTGTGAAGACGGGATAGAAACTGGGGGCGCACATACTCAATGCGCGTCACGGGAATAATATTAGGACCATTACAAGAATAAAGTTACTCACCAAGAAGCCAGCCATCGCGCACAGTGCCAGCCTGTAGTCTGTTCCCAACATGCTGTTACTCAGAATGTATGAATCGTGCGTTGAACCAGGCCACCTCGCCACAATGTTGGTTAATTGCATTTACGCATCACATATGAATGAAAATGTTTCCTGTTAACATACAAATTCATCATGTGATGGCGCTTTTATAGCAATGTGTGTGCAGTCGATAGCTCCGATTACAAAACCGGCTCTCGCTTCAAATTGAGCTTTAATGTTGGCCTGTTGGGAATTTGATACACGTGGCTGAGATGCGGATAATTCTGTCCCACACGGCTGGCATGGCTCGGCTGGCACAGTCCCAATCGGTTGGCCACCTGCCCCTGGAATGCTCCGGTTGGAACCCCAGTGTGCACATCACCTGTGGGCACAGGCAGCGCATGGCTCCTCGCTGTGTTGCGCTCCAACGCCGGCCGCAGCTTTGCGCACAGTTCTAGGAGGATTTCCCTCAAAACGGCTAATGAGTAATCAGTCGCCATCATATGCCAGCTAATACTCTCTGTTGTAGTGAACACACGCTCTCTTCGAATTGCACCATTTGCAAAGTCTTCTAATACTTTTAAAGCAGCCATTGTTTTTAATGGTATGCATTGCACTACTTTGCGCATGCTTTTATATCCACTCGTGTAAATGGAGACACATGGGTGTATTAATTGTTTATCAGTATTAATTGTTCATGTGTCTCAAATGTGCACATCACTGTCTGAGGACTAATTGTTTTCACATTTATTTATTATAACAGTTTCCCAACATCACCTTAGGTGTCGCCAAAGAATCAACAGCTGTAGAAAAGTGCGTACGCCAGCCCTGAAGTTGCCGTGAGGCACCGCACATTTCCACGGTCTTTTCGTTCTTGATACATCTGATCGTTGACATGAAAAGGTGCGTACGCCACTATTTTGTGCGTACGCACGCTTTGTACATGAGGCCCCTGGTCTGCTCCACTGGCCTCACCATACATCACCTTTCCATCTTCAACTTCAACATTTCCGACCACCTGGGAAACATCATGGACATTGACATGCCCGTTCCCACCGCTGAGGATAAACGGACAATATCTTTCAGAAACCTCAAAACCATCTCCCCTTCAGTTCTTTCTGCCCCTCTTGCAAGTAAAATATCTGCCTCCCCTCCTCTGTTAACTGGCCTCACCAAATTCTACAACTAAATACTCTCCTCCTGTCTCAATCAGCTGGCCCCCATCAAAACTAAAACTGTCTCATGCACCCACTCTGCCCCCTGGTACACTCCTGAACTACACAAAATGAAATCACGAAAACGACAGCTTGAAAGACTTCAGAAGAAAACCGGTTTAACTGTCCACCTACAAGCCTATACAGTTCAGCAGTACAAGGATGTCCTCAGTACTGCCCGGTCCACCTACTACTCTCACCTCATACACTCTGGCTCCACCAACCCCAAGGCTCTGTTTTCTACAGTAAATAAACTCCTCAAGCCCAGCAACAATACCTCCAACTCATTCACCACTGACAAATGCAACTCCTTTCTCTCATTCTTCCAAACAAAAATTGACACCATGTATAACAACTTGTCCCCCTCTCCTGCTCCCACGACCTGCACTCTCACTTCCTCATCTTTCTGGTTTCCGTTCCCAACACAGCACTGAAACAGCCCTCCTAAAAGTCACCAACGACATCCTCATCCTCCTGGACCTCACTGCAGCTTTCGACACCATCCACCACACCATTCTTCTCTCCCGCCTTGAGTCCTCCCTCAGCATCACTGGCACTGCACTCTCCTGGCTCAAATCATACCTCACAGACCGACAACAATTCATCCACATCAACAACTGCACCTCCTCCACTGTTCCTCTGTCCCAAGGTGTCCCCCAGGGTTCGGTACTTGGTCCTCTCCTCTTCATACTTTATCTTCTCCCCCTTGGCAACATCATTCGCCACCATGGTCTCTATTTCCACTGTTATGCCGATGACGCCCAGCTATACATCTCCACCGTCTCCATCACCCCCGCCACTCACTCGTCTCTCTCCAACTGCCTCGCCGACATCAAATCCTGGATGCAGACCAACTTCCTCAAACTCTGATCTGATCTCTGACCTGATCATTATCGGCCCCAAATCCCTCACCAAAACCACAGCCAGTTTCCGCCTCACCATGCCAACTATGCCCTGTTTCCATCCTCCCACAGTTGCAACCTTGGAGTCATCTTTGACAATAGCCTCTCCTTTGACCATCACATAAGCCAAAAAACCAGAACTGCCTTTTTTCATCTCAAGAACATTGCCCGACTCCACCCCCTCACTCTTCTTCTCTGCTGCTGAAACCCTCATTCACGCCTTCATCACTTCCAGAATTGACAACTGCAACAGCATCCTCTACAGAACACCATCCAAAACTTTAAATAAACTACAGTACATCCAAAACTCAGCTGCACGTCTGCTCACCCACACCCGTGATCACATCACTCCTGTCCTCCAGAACCTCCACTGGCTCCCAATTCCACAGCTTATTCAGTTCAAAATCCTCCTCCTCACACACAAAGCCCTCTATAACCAGGCCCCGTCCTACCTCACTGAGGCTCTCCATCGCCACAATCCATCCCGCAGCCTCCATTCATCTGATGCTAACCTTACTCCACCATTCAGAACCAAGCACCGAACCTGCTTTGACATGCCAAAAATGAGAAAGAGCATCCAGCCTGTTGTCAGAGAAGGGTGCCAAAATATCAGTGTCCATGGCATGGATGACTTCATATGTGTGAATAACATATTCGGCTTTGGCTCCATCTGATGCAGAGGTCGGTACTGGAATTTTGGAGACCGATATGCTACCATCAAGGGGATGTCCTTTCCGTAGTTGTTTCAGCAGGACGATGCCAGACCTCATTCTTCACGACTTCCAACAGCGTGGCTTCATATAGAGTGTGTGTGCTTGACTGGCCTCCAGCATCACATTTTCCAGAGTCACAGTCTCCAGAGCCACAGTCCCCAGCATCGCAGTCTCCTGCACCACAACCTCCTGCTTCCAGCTTCGCAACTTCCGGATCCTGCTCCGGAGGGGGCCGAGCCAGAGCAGGATCTTTCTGGTTCTGCTTTGGAGGGGACCCAGGGGGGCTCGCATCCTCATCACCGGATGTCTGGCCGTCTGCCAGACCAGCTCCGGCTCCAGCGCCTGGTTCCTCACCGCCGGACGTCTGGCCATCCACTGGACGTCTAATTGTCCGTCAGACCAGCTCCAGCTCCCTTGTCGCCAAACATCTGGCCGCCCACCAGACTGGCTCCGGCCTCAGCTTCCATGTCGCCGAACATCTGGCCGCCCACCAGACTGGCTCCGGCTGCAGCTTCCTTGTCGCTGGACGTCTGGCGTCCCACGTCGCTGGACCTACCGCCCGTCCACCGGTGCGGTAAAAATTTTGGATTTTTTTTTTTTTTTTTAAACCCTTGTTTTTGTTTCGATTAATATTATCATAACATATTATGCTCTTCCAGAAAGGCCATCAACTGATCATAAACCACCTTCTCAATGATTTTTGTAACTGTGGGATCTAGAGGAGGTTTTTTAATCTTTAAAAAATGGAGGAGGAATAGGATCATATGGGGAATCTGCAGGCTGTAAGAGTCACAGGCTCAAACTGGTCAAAAACAGCACAGCAGGTAACAGAGACTGATGGCTCACAACCAGCATGTGAGAATGAGACCTGAGTTCATACAATCTTATCAATAAAGAAATTAAGAAAGTTTTCACAAGGTGCAGAAGATGAATCAATAAAATTAGTCTGCAGAGCATTAAGAACACAGTCAATAGTCTAAAACGAAAATGTAACAGTCAGAATGATATCAGAAAATTGCTTTCTTTTGGCGTTTTTCACAGTTGTTTGATAAGGAGCAGTTTGTCCTTTTTCCTCTGACGCTCAGCTCAGCCGCACTCACGTCTGAGTGCTCGTGTCATGTCATTCAGCCAGGGCTCAGATTTAGTTTTAGACTGCCTGATTTTTTTTATTGGAGCTACAGAGTCCAAATCAGTCAGACAGGTGGAATGAAACCATGAACTAAGCTCCTTAGACTCACTGCATGCAGGCTCAGGACAATATAGTGTATCTTAACTTTAGCTTGCATGTCAGGAAGTCTACAGCATTCTGACTGTTGTCTTCTGCGAGTAAGACCTACTATTCATTCAAGGACCGCACACAACCCAAGTAGAAAATAAAGCAGAAAAAATACCTTAAAATAAAGGTTAAAAAGAATTTACAAAGCACAACAAAAGTAGCTTTTGTTGCATTTGAAAAAAAAATTTGGAACTCAATGAAATGTTGAAGTACACGATCCTCCAGGTAATCCAGTGGTCCTTTTTCTGCATGTTATACATGAACTTAATGAGTAACTTTTCAAACACTTTTTGTTTGCTGTTATATACTGTGTGTACTTAGTGAGAAACAACCTACCAGTTGCACTTTAGTTCTTTTCTCCTGCACAACATAACATCACCACACACTGAGGGACTTCAGGATGAAGGGGGTCTGGTGGCTATGAGCATCATAGCACAGAAACTGCACTGGTGAAAGTTACCAATGATCTCCTCTTAGCCTCTGATAGCGGACTTGTGTCTGTGCTTGTCCTGTTGGATCTCAGTGCTGCATTTGATACGGTCGATCACAGTATCTTATTACAGAGACTTGAACATGTTATTGGGATTAAAGGAACTGCATTAGGCTGGTTTAAGTCATATTTATCTGATAGATTTCAGTTTGTTCTTGTAAATGAAGAATCTTCCTCACACACCAGAGTAAGTCATGGAGTTCCCCAGGGTTCTGTGCTTGGACCGATTCTTTTCACTTTATACATGCTTCCATTAGGTAACATTATTAGACAGCATGGCATAAATTTCCATTGCTATGCTGATGATACTCAGTTGTACTTATCTATGAAACCAGATGAACCCAATAGGTTGGTCAGACTACAAGCATGTCTTAAAGACATAAAGACCTGGATGACTCAGAACTGTCTGCTTCTAAATTCAGACAAAACTGAAGTCGTTATCTTTGGACCTGAGCGCTTCAGGGAGAAATTGTCTAGCTATATAGTTACTCTAGATGGTATTTCCTTGGCTTCTAGTTCTACAGTGAGGAACCTTGGAGTTATTTTTGACCAGAACTTATCATTTGACTCTCATATAAAACAGGTTTCTAGGACTGCCTTCTTTCATCTTCGTGATATTGTTAAAATCAGGAACATCTTGTCTCAGAGTGATGCAGAAAAACTAATTCATGCATTTGTTACTTCAAGATTGGACTACAGTGGAAACCGCTTATAGTGATCACGTTGGTCCAGAGCCAATTTGAACACTATAAGCGGTTGATTACTAAAACCGAATTTGTATTACAGTACAGGTATTTCACTTATTTTTTTATGCAGAATATCATCTAAATGCCATTTGTATCGTTTTTCAATGAGAAAAATGAAATGAAACGGATAGCTTCAGCATTTACTGAATTTTATTATCATGCAAGTTTAATTACAGTACTGCGCAGTCCGCCGTCGTTTTCTTTCTCCGTCGTTAGCATTCATGACTGTCTCTTGTTGCTTAATTAGACTACACAAGGTAGCCTGAGGAATGCCAAGCTTCGCCGCAGCATCTCGTTGGCTCGTTTTTGGTAATTTGTCATACGCCTCGAGGAGACTACGTTTTTCATTCAGAGAAAATGACTTCCTTTTTCCAGCCATGATTCGCGCGCTTGCTGCCCGGTGTCAACTCGTTACATTAGCTAGCGAGGCAGAAGCATAGGGCAGAAGCAAATGTCCAGAAAGGAATAAAGGGAGTAAAAAATAAAATAGCTACACGTAGTTTTAAAATTATTTTTGCACATGTTTACATTCATAAATAACCAAAAATGAACATTATAAGCGGATTTCTTGATTAGTATAAACAAATTATTTAAACAGCATTTGTACAGAAATGATTCTGTCCCAAGCCTTTTGATCTATATAAGCGGTTGATTACTATATCCGTGACCACTATAAGCGGTTTCCACTGTACTGTAATTCTTTATTATTGGGCTGTCCCACATATTCTCTGAAAAGCCTCCAGCTGATCCAAAATGCTGCAGCCAGAGTTCTCATGAGAACTAACAGGAGAGATCATATTTCTCCAGTTTTAGCTTCTCTTCATTGGCTCCCTGTTAAATTCAGAATAGAATTTAAGATTCTTCTCCTTACATATAAAGCTCTTAATGACCGAGCTCCATCATATCTTAAAGATCTCATTGTAAGATATTTTCCTAACAGAGCACTTCGTTCCCAAACTGCAGGTTTACTTGAGGTTCCCAGAGTTTCTAAAAGTAGAATGGGAGGCAGAGCCTTCAGTTATCAGGCCCCTCTCTGTAGAACCAGCTGCCAGTTTGGGAGGCAGAGCCTTCAGTTATCAGGCCCCTCTCTGTGGAACCAGCTGCCAGTTTGGGAGGCAGAGCCTTCAGTTATCAGGCCCCTCTCTGTGGAACCAGCTGCCAGTTTGGGAGGCAGAGCCTTCAGTTATCAGGCCCCTCTCTGTGGAATAAGCTGCCAGTTTGGGAGGCAGAGCCTTCAGTTATCAGGCCCCTCTCTGTGGAATAAGCTGCCAGTAAATGTCCGGGAAGCAGACACCCTTTCCACTTTTAAGACCAGGCTTAAAACTTTCCTTTCTGATAAAGCTTATAGTTAGGGATGGCTCAGGTGATCCTGAAACATCCCATAGTTAAGCTGCTATAGCCCCCCCTTTCTGTCTTCTCAAACCCCAGCTGGTGGAGGCGGATGGCCACCCTTCCTGAGTCTGGTTCTGCCAGAGGTTTCTTCCTGTTAAAAGGGAGTCGTTTCTCTCCACAGTCGCCTCAGGCACGCTCAGGACGGGAGATTGGACCGAAAAAGAAAAAGTTTCAGTGCAATCTGTTGGTTTCCTTAGCTAGGAAATTGTTTTTGAATTGGCTCTATATGAACGAATTGGATTATTTTATGAATAATTATGATTACAATTAATTGAATTCCAATTGGCTTGAATTGGACTTTATTATCTAAGTGCCTTGAGATGACATTTGTTGTATTTGGCGCTATATAAATAAAAATGAATTGAATTGAATTGAATTGAATTGATGAGCACAACAGAACTAGGGAAGTCTGGAATGCAACCATACCCAAAAATCAGGTAAGGTCCAAATGGTTAGATATGACTAGAATTTCAAATCGGTAGTTTGCTATGATAACGAGGGAGTGTGAACCACCCAATAGACAAAGGCTGGAAACTGGAGATGCACAAAGATGGCTCCCCCTCTGTTCAATGGGATGGAAGCCGACTCTTGTCAATTCAAACAGGGCATGTACCTACTGTGCAGAGGAGGATGAAGCAGGCCATGTTTAATTATTTACTTTCAACCCATGTTGATTGTTCAGGCAGAGCCTATTCTAAGTGAATTCATTGATATGCCTGTGAACTACTTGCTTTAATGTACCTCTTTTGTTTGTCTTTTGTAAACTTACATTTATTTATTCAACTTTTTATTGCCATTTCAACTGCTTTTAAGAATGCTTTCTCAAAATTTTACTCTCATCGTTTTGCCTTCGTTGTTCTGTCTAAAATTTGCTTTTGCTCTCTAAAGCCCTTTGGGTTACACTTGTGTTTGAAATGTGCTATATGAATAAAATTGAGTTGAGTTGAGATCTCATTGTTAGGTTTGGGGCCAACTGGACATCGTTAACTGTGGTCCCAAACTGATGTTCTTAAATTGTTGCAGATATTCTTTCACTCCTTGCCCGGCTTCTGTGAGCTCAGATTTTCTCAGGAGAACATGCACAGACAATGTCAACAACAACAATGTCAACAACAATGCCCTCATCACATTTCTGTCTAGATTGATGACCATTACCCATTGCTGACTGCTGCTGCTGCTCTGCCTTGAGACCAAAGGTTAAAGTGGGCAAAACAAAAGAAAGGAGAATCATTAAACCTGTAGGTGGAAGGTGTTACTAAGACCGTAGCCAGGCAAGGTACACCTGATTACCATGCAGGAGCAAGAGTTGGCTATTCATATCACTTGGCAGGTAAGATTAAGATTACTTTATTGTCACGTAGTCACACAAAATGACTCCTCCACATCCAGGTTGGCAGGTTGTTGAACACACACATGCTCATGCTCAGGGTCACACACTCATGGAGACAGATGCCATACACTAGAGCGGTGGGCAGCCAATCACAGCGCCCGGGGAGCATGGGGGGCCTGGTTGCTCAAGGGCCATGGCAAGGAGGTTGCCTGCCACCCTTCCAGCTGTCAGTCCACCAATCTTTTTTCTTTTGAGCGGCAAGAGTGGGAATCTAACCACCATCCGGTTATTGGACCACTCTAACCACTGAGCCACGGCCACCACGGTAGTAGCCACGGTGGCAAGTTTTTAAAATTCCTGTACCCAACATACAGCGTGAGTACAGAGAAAGTGTGTTCTTTACATCAGAAAGAAGTTTAAAGGATTTTTGTCATGGAGCACATTTGATTCACAGGAGTTTTCCTCTGTAGAAGACCTGCAGTTAACTTTTATCTTTTCATTAACAGCCACCCAACCTTAACTAAACATTTTAATTGCTTTCCTTTAACAATGAACTGGCTATAACTTATTTATATAAATAAAAAGCATTCAAGTTATCTTAACCAGATATTACCTGTGGTGGGTAAAAACTGAAAGTGAGAATAATGTTTTGTAAAACTGTTTGGAGGCTGGACAGAATAGAATAATTATAGCTCACATTAGCTTGATTAGGGCTAACTAGAGTAAACTGGAGACATGATTTCATACTTGGAGTGAAATTCAATTGAAAGCTTCAGCTGCTGCTTATATGCATACAATACAATAGATTGCAGACACATACACACTGAGTGAGAAGAGTCTTGCCGATGGTAATTACCACAGCTAATCCCTTGAGAGTCAGACCAAAATAGCCTGAGCAGAGGGGGCTATTCAACTGATTCACACCCTGTTACGTCAGGATCTAACCCCATGTCCTTGTGAGTTTGTGACCAAATGCATGCATGTGTGTTGGTATTGGTGCTATTGTTTTGTTTTGCCAACATGTTAGGGATGAAAATGTGACTGCACACCAACTTATGGGGACTTTGTGTAAACGTGGGGACAGAAGTTTTGTCCCAATGGGAACAAAAGGACTTTTGAGGGTAAAGACCTGGTGCTGAGCTCGGGGTTGGGGTTAAACATTTTACTGAGATAACTGAGGTAATTATAGGGTAAGGAGCTATGAAATACATTGTGTCAATGGAGAGTCCCCATAGGCATACAAACCAAACCTGTGTGGGTCTGTGTGTGTGCAAGAGAGTGTGGGCGAGCAATTTCCTAATCACTCTCTGTGCTCTTCCAGGGAGTCCCCAGGGTTCATGCTGCATGTTCCCACATAGAAAAACAAACAATCATATGTAGCTATTTATGAATGCGGGGGCAGGACACACTGTCAGGAAAACTGTACCGTCTAATCCATGTTGAGAGGTAGTCTGTTTAGCTCGTTTCAGAGAGCTGTTGATTCACTTCTAATCTTTTAAAAGCTGAAAAAATGATTATGGTGTTTATATTATTAAATCAGTCTAAGAACAAACTTTGCAAACAAACTAAAATATTCTACTCTGCTTCAGAAAGCCTGTTTCTGGGTTCATGTCTACAGCAGTCAGCAGTAGTCAGAACAGGCAGCAGCTTAAGATGAGGCTGGGTTGTGGGGAATGGTTTACACTAGCTTGACAACCACTGGTTACGGTATAAAATGTGTGCGACTTGTCAGTTACCTTGCATTTAGTAATCCATCCAGCCATAAATCCATCCATCCATTCATCCATCCATATCATACTGACCCTCACACACAGGAGGATGTTATCAATGATGCTACTCACCCATGTCTGTCATGGCTGCTGGTTGACTGGCTCTCTGCTGGCTCGTGGTATGTGTGTGTGTGTGTGTGAGGGTGTGTGTGTGTGTGCATGCAGGTTCGTTTGGGAGTGTGGCTACCAAAGGAGCGACCGTCCCCTCTTATAATTAAGTGCACTCTGATTGTGTGTCTCAGTTTGCCTCTGTTTTTCTTTACTTCCTGCTCAGCTTTGTTTAATCCCATCATCCAACCGTCTCTCCTTTTCTTGCGACTTATCTTTGTCGCTCCCCCCTTCCTGCTCTCACTGCGCTTGCGTTCTGTCTCTCTGCTCAGTTGCTCTGTTTCCTCCTTGCTCTGTAACGCTCTCCCTGAAATCACAAATTCAGATAAGCTTTGTGTCAAAGCATCTACTTTATATAAGAATATTATAACCAACAAATTGAAAAAAAAAACATTCACAAGTATTTACCATTAATCAGAGGATGGATTTTTTTGTAAATATTTTACTTTAGAAAATAACTGAGGCCACAATTGTAATTAATTTTTAGTGAGAGAACAGTGTTTGAAAATAAAAACAATGGAATGCCATATAGAACATGTCTGAAGTCCTACAAAGAGTTTGTTCTACATGAATACATCACTGTGAGCTAGGTTTGTAAAGTATAAATACATGTGCCTCCAGGTAGTGAAGATGCTGTAGCTCAGGGCTATTCAACTTCAATAGCAAGTGGGCCAAATATAATAATAATAATAATAATAATAATAATAATAATAATAAATTTTATTTGGAGGCGCCTTTCAGGTCACCCAAGGTCACCTTACATGAGAAATAAGAGCATAAAACATAATAATAATGGTACTGCGTGGCCAAGCGATTGTGAGGTCTGACTTTTTCCTGGAGAACGATTTTGTGATGCAAATGTATTATTCTTTTGAACGCATATTGTTTTGAGAAGCAAAAATGTTGTTTTGAGAAGTGTCACAGGACACGCAGCAGGGGGTAAGTCAATGTTCATAAATGATATTGCTAATATGGGATGTCATACAGCTTCATGTCAAAAGAGGCGAACTATCCCTTTAACACTCAGTCAATTACAAAATAACGTTGCCGGTCTAATCAACGAGCGTGCTGACAATCTGGAAAGCTTGGTCAACCATAACACTGTAAGCATCGAAGCACTGAAGAAATCTATTGACTTTGTATTTGCGGAGGTAGAAACCCTGAAAGCTGACATGAAGGTGGTGAACATCGCATGTGAAAACAACAACCAGAAGCTCACAGAGGTTGAAATGAGAATCAACGAGGCAGATGGAACTTGAGGCTTCACTGTAAACAAACAAGAGAACATTAAAACCAAAGTTGCCAACATTTGCTGTGCCGTTGTTGGAGAGAATCTGGCCAAGATCAAAGAAGATATTGACATTGTTTATCTTCTGGGTCGCTTTAACGACAAGCTGAAGAAACCAAGAACAACCATTATCCGCTTCACCAACAGATCGTCCCGGGAGCCGGTGTGGAGAATGGCCACAAACAGCTGCTTTCTTGGTTTTGGCCCTTACTTTTGTGCAGCCATTAAGACCATGTATAGAAATCCTTATTGTTCAATTAAACTACATGCAGGCACGTCTCCCAGATTACTTATTTCTCATCTGCACTCAACTACTTTCAAATTATATTCAACTCAACCACCTAAAAGGTATCACTATAGCTGAAAGAGAAATCATAATTAGTCAACGAGCTGATGATACGACTTTATTTTTAAAGGATGCTTCACAGGTTTCAGTAGCCATTGATATAATTAAATCTTTTTCTAATGCCTCTGGACTCTGCTTAAACGTCAGTAAGTGCGAACTGTTAGCCCTCAAAAATTGTAATGCATCCTCCACTTCTAATATCCCTGTGAAGGATTCTCTAACCTATCTTGGCATAACGATCAACAAGAACCAAAATACTAGATGTTCTTTGAATTTCAACCCCATTATGGGAAAGGTACAGAAAAAACTTCACTCATGGCTTCAAAGAGACTTGTGGATTAGAGGAAGAACCTTGTTAACCAAAGCAGAGGGCATTTCTCGTTTGACCTATACTGCCCCGTCTCTTGATGTGAATAAACACACCGCTGATTCCATCGATAATATGCTGTATAATTTTTTATAGGCAAGGCAAGGCAAGGCATCTTTATTTATACAGCGCATTTCATACCACAGGCAACTCAATGTGCTTTACATAAAGACAAGGCAATTAAAAGAACAGCATAAAGCAGCATAAAGCAGCAATTTAAAGAGAAAAAAAATAGAATAAAAATGAAAAACACAGTTAAAAGCAATCAAAGAAGAGGGGAAAAAGAAAGATATAAACTCAACCATACGCACACCGAAAGAGAAATGTTTTTAACCTGGATTTAAAAGTGCTTACAGTTGGGGCTGATTTCAGTTCTGCTGGTAGTTTGTTCCAGTTGTGTGCAGCATAACAGCTAAAAGCTGCTTCACCGGGTCCAGTTTGAACTCTGGGCTCCACTATCTGACCTGAGTCAGTAGATCTCAGAGCTCTGCTGGGTTTATACTCTACCAGCATGTCATTCATGTATTCTGGACCTAAACCATTCCGTGATTTGTAGACGAGCAGCAGAACTTTAAAATCTATTCTGTATCTGACCGGGAGCCAATGTAAAGACTTGAGAACTGGGGTGATGTGATGTGATCTCTTTGTTCTGGTTAAAACTCGGGCTGCAGCGTTCTGAATGAGCTGCAGCTGTTTGAGACTCTTTTGGGGGAGTCCAGTCAGAAGACCGTTACAGTAGTCAAGTCTGCTGGAGATGAAAGCATGAATCAGCTTCTCCTGATCTGTTTGGGACATGAAACCCTTCATTCTGGATATGTTCTTAAGTTGATAAAAGGCTGATTTGGTGACTGATTTGATATGATTGTTGAAGGTCAGGTCTGAGTCTATCAGCACGCCGAGGTTCCGGACTTGGTCTTTAGTTACTAGAGACAGTGACTCAAGATGTTTACTGACAGCAAACCTCTTCTCTTTGTTGCCAAACACAATGACCTCAGTTTTGGTTCATCCACTTTTTGACTTGCTCTAAGCAGTCGCACAATGACTCTATAGGACTGCAGTCATCTGGAGACAGTGCGAGATATATCTGTGTGTCATCTGCATAGCTGTGGTAGTTGACTTTAGAGTTCTTCAGAATTTGACCCAGAGGCAGCATATATAGGGTGAACAGAAGGGGTCCAAGAACTGACCCCTGAGGAACTCCACATGTCATAGCCACTCGATCAGATTGATTACTATTAGTATAGAGAAATGGGATTAATTATATTAGGAAGTCAGTCCTGGTGGTCTGAACTTTCTTGATTTTTCAACCCTAAATAGTACTTTCAAAATAAATTGGATAAAACAATTTCTTAGAAACCCATCTTCAACCTGGAATTTTATCCCAAATTTCTTCTTTTCAAAACTTGGTGGCCTTAAATTGAAAAAAATCTAATTTCCATAAACATCTACTTCTTTCTTGGTCTCTAATTTACAGGCACAATTTCTCTCCTCACAGATACTACATATGGAATAACAGAGATATATTATACAAACAGAAATCTTTGTTTCTGGAGAACTGGTTTGACCATGGATTCTATTTAGTCAAACAGCTTTTCAATTCTTTACCTCTTCTATTTCTACCCCCTACCCGAACCAGGGTTTGCATCCCCACCCCGCTGTGACTGGTGGGCAGTTGGTGAGAGGCTGAGGTAGCTTGTGGTTGTGGAAAAAAAGAAAAAAGATGGTTGTTGTGGTGTGAGGAGCAGTGATGGATGGCATTAGGGGGGTGACTCTGGGACGCCAGTGATCACTGTCTAGCCTCCTGGAGGTGTCGTGGGCCCAACGAGACGAAACACTGATGAAAGGAGGTTCCCACCTGATGACCCCAATGACATGTTGGTCAGCACTGCTCACTGATCTATGTAGGGATTGTCTTAAATGGTGTTTTAATGTCCTACTCTGAACTTCTGAATAAGTACGGTGTTCCCATGCCACCAAAGGAATACACAATCTGAAGAAGATCTTTGCCATTTGTTCTGGTCTTGTCCTTTTTCACATGTTTTCTGGCAAGATTTCTGTGTTTTCATTTCCCAGAATATTTGATCTGATTTCTCTCTCACATATGCAAATGTCCTGTTTGGGCTCTTCTCCTATCCTGCAAACAACAAAGACCAATATTACATCAATTTGTTTATTTGTTTTTATTGTCATATTTGTCATTATTTGTTTGAATTACATTATCATCAATCTGCTTATTTTACTTGCCAAATACCATATACACAAATCCAAATTCTCAAATCACAAACCATCTTTTTTTCATTTTTGAGAAGGAGCTCAAAAATACGTCAACAATCCCAAACTCTATGAATAGAAAAGCCATCAAAACCACTGAACTATGCATTTTATAGAACATTTTTATGTAATCATTTATCACTGTTTTGTATTATGTGACCCCTGGCTTTGTATTGTAGTATATTAATGCTATGTATTTTCAATAATTGTAAAGTCTGACTTTTCAATAAAGTTTGTTTAAAAGAAAATCATGTCGGTGTGGAGCATGTTAATATATTACATCCATGGTGTGGAGGCTCTGAAAAGAAAATCCATTGAAGCAGACATTCTGAGGGGATTACTGAGTATTTGGGGGTCAAGGTACTGTTAAATCTGCTCAGAAAAACGTGGGCTTTATGTAGAATATGATAGATAAGTGAAAATAGAGGATGTATGAGATATTATTGGAAGTCTGCCGCGCGAGCCACAATAGCTGGGTTTCAGTTACGTCATCACGGGAGCGATGGTAGATCACGGGATGCAGAAGGTGGCGGTTGTGATGTATGTTGCATATATGAATCCGACCAGTAGGGGGAGTCTGTCACCAGTGTTTGTGTATTGAACCTGCTGAGTGTGTTCGTAGAAGAAGAACAGGAAGTTAAAAAAAACAAGTTTGGTCACAGCCCGTGTCTCCGTTCATATTCCGTTAACAGAATATCACAGCGGTAACACCACACGCCATAGCGAGGAAACGAGGAAGAGGAAAAAGAAGCCTGAATTTACGACATCGAATCATTTTACGGCAAGTCGTAAGACTACGCTCATAAGCGTCCTGAGGGCACCAAACAACCGGTGTCTCTTCTCGGTGGGATTTCCTTTGAGCTGAGGGTCCCAGGAGCAGCTCGCAGCCCGCAGCCCGCAGCCGGAGGGTCGGCAGAGAGATGGCAGCGCAGGGAGGCGCCATGTTCCAGGAGAAGGTCAGCAGGCTGCTCAGCAGACACAACGGGAAAACGGTGCTCAAACCCAACAGGACGCTGGCTCTGAAAGATACCGTAGCCAACCGCAAGCTCAAGAAAGGAGGTAAGAATGCGCAACATGTTTTAAATGTAATACTTTTTGTATCGGCGGCATCTTAAGCCGCTTTCGGACTGTAGGAACCATTGGCAGTTCTAATGACTTTTTAATCCGCGGGGCCGTTTTCTCCCGTGTTCGGACATACAGGAACTCGGGGCTTTCTCCCTTAGTTCCTATAACTATTTAGCTCCTTCTCCGAGGTCGGGTCTTTTCATGGTTCTTATAGAACTAATCTAACGGAGGTGTGTGGTGGTCGGGTGGCTACACCGCTTGTCATGCTATCACGGCTGAAATGTTTCCTCATAGACACAGACACAACCGGCGGGTGTTTAATAAGTTAAACTTACACTGGTCTCATTTGTCTGCAGCGCTGCTCTCCTTTCTTCCTTCATGAAATAAAAAAGTATCGTCTCCTGACTCTCTCTGTGAGCTTTTCCAGTCTCGATATTAGACGCCTGATGTGATTGTCCATGATTAATATCACCATCCATTTAGGAAACCTAAAATAACGAATTTCGTTGTTCCTATGTTTCCCAAACGTATTGTGTGAGGTACTGGAACAGTTCTTCACACAGCATTGATTTCCAGGCATGTTCTTGCAATTTCGTAATGTTAACACTAACTGATTTAAAAACACACGCGTACAATGTAAACTAACGGAGAGAATGGCGTTTTCTCGCTAGCATTCTGCCAACATGGCGGACAGGGGCGGGGCTCTGTACTATGACGACAACTCCTCATTCTCAATAACTATTTAGCTCCTTCTCCGAGGTCGGGTCTTTTCATAGTTCTATAGAACTAATCTGACAGAGGTGTTTGGTGGTCGGTAGCTACGCCCCATGCCATGCTATCACGGCTAAAATGTTTCCCGGCGGGTGTTTAATAAGTTAAACTTACACTGGTCTCATTTGTCTGCAGCGCTCTGCTCTCCTTTCTTCCTTCATGAAATGAAAAAGTATCTCCTGACTCTCTGTGAGCTTTTCCAGCCTCGATATTAGACGCCTGATGTGATTGTCCATGATTAATATCACCATCATGCAGACCATAAACACGGTGGCCTCCCCGCTCTCCATATTAGCTTCTTGGTGGTGGTTTTTTCTACTCTCCTTACTTTTACCGTTTTGTTTTGTGTTTGAATGTAGCGCTAAACGGCTAACACGTCACTGAAGCAGACGGCTGCGCGCGGCGCATCAGTCCCTATAGGCTCTAGCATGGTTGCCGCGTCTGCTCGTGCGAGCGGTGTCGATGACGTCACAAGTTCGTGCCCGCCATAGGACCCTATATAGTGGCGCAAGTCGTTGCGCGCCAGTAGTTGCAATTTTCTCCGTCACAGAGGTGGCGCTGCTACGTGAAGGTTACCTCTACTCTACAACCATGAAAGTGGAGAAGAAAACAATGCCGCTGTCAAGAGCAAGAATACTGTAATTAAGGATACTGCTGCAGTTTTCGGATCATTTTAATTTTTTAATTCAGTTAAAAGAGGTGAAGGTTTGAAGCCCCCGGCATCAACAGAGTCTCTGCCCTCTTCTTTGCCTTCACGTATCTGTCCCGTAGCTTCTTCCACACATTCTTACAGAACTCTCCCTCTTTCCCCAAAGTTCTGCCAATCTCTGTGCACCAGTTTGGGGAGTTTACGTGCTCCCTGTGCTGTTTCACTGCAGTGTCGTACAGCTGCCTGTACAAACGCACCTCCTCACTGAGCCTGGTCTCACATCGGTCCATCCGGTTCGTTGTGCTCGGCGCCGCCAAGTTACAAAAATCGACTGGTGCACGACAACGCGCTGCGCCGTCTTTTCAAGGGAAGCGCCAGGCCTGAAACGTCATTTTGACGTCACGGTCCACCACCGCCGTGACAGACGCGGCAACCATGCTACCGCCTTATCAGGTCCCGACTCATGTGCGAATGCAGACTGAAACAGTTCCGCTGGGGAAGGATAGTTATCAGAACGAAATTCGAGGAGGGTAGTTCTGATAACTGCTTTCTTAGAACGGTCTGTCCGAAAGCGGCTTTAGAGACCGGCACCCTCAGTAACAGCACCACGTGACATGAGTCATGATTTATGGAACCAAAGCTGAGACCAAGCACAGGAGCAGTGAGTGAGAAACTAAGTGAACCCCTGATCCAGCAGCTGGTAGCAGCAGTGAGAAACTAAGTGAACCCCTGATCCAGCAGCAGGTAGCAGCAGTGAGAAACTAAGTGAACCCCTTATCCAGCAGCAGGTAGCAGCAGTGAGAAACTAAGTGAACCCCTGATCCAGCAGCTGATAGCAGCAGTGTGTGATACACTAAAGGCGGTAGCATGGTTGCCGCGTCTGTCACGGCGGTGTCGCACCGTGACGTCAAAATGACATATCAGGCCTGGCGCTTCCCTTGAAAAGACGGCGCAGCGCGTTGTCGTGCACCAGTCGATTTTTGTAACTTGGCGGCGCCGAGCACAACGAACCGGATGGACTGTTGTGAGACCGGCTCAGTCAGGAGGTGCGTTTGTACAGACAGCTGTACGAAACTGCAGTGAAACAGCACAGGGAGCACGTAAACTCCCCAAACTGGTGCACAGAGATGGGCAGAACTTTGGGGAAAGAGGGAGAGTTCTGTAAGAATGTGTGGAAGAAGCTACGGGACAGATACGTGAAGGCAAAGAAGAGGGCAGAGACTCTGTTGATGCCAGGGGCTTCAAACCTTCACCTCTTTTAACTGAATTAAAAAATTAAAATGATCCGAAAACTGCAGCAGTATCATTAATTACAGTATTCTTGCTCTTGACAGCGGCATTGTTTTCTTCTCCACTTTCGTGGTTGTAGAGTAGAGGTAACCTTCACGTAGCAGCGCCACCTCTGTGACGGAGAAAATTGCAACTACTGGCGCGCAACGACTTGTGCCACTATATAGGGTCCTATGGCGGGCACGAACTCGTGACGTCATCAACACCGCTCGCACGAGCAGACGCAGCAACCATGCTAGAGCCTTAAGTGAACCCCTGATCCAGCAGCTGGTAGCAGCAGATAGAAACTAAGTGAACCCCTGATCCAGCAGCTGGTAGCAGCAGATAGAAACTAAGTGAACCCCTGATCCAGCAGCAGGTAGCAGCAGTGAGAAACTAAGTGAACCCCTGATCCAGCAGCTGGTAGCAGCAGTGAGAAACTAAGTGAACCCCTGATCCAGCAGCTGGTAGCAGCAGTGAGTGAGAAACTAAGTGAACCCCTGATCCAGCAGCTGGTAGCAGCAGTGAGTGAGAAACTAAGTGAACCCCTGATCCAGCAGCTGGTAGCAGCAGTGAGAAACTAAGTGAACCCCTGATCCAGCAGCTGGTAGCAGCAGATAGAAACTAAGTGAACCCCTGATCCAGCAGCAGGTAGCAGCAGTGAGAAACTAAGTGAACCCCTGATCCAGCAGCTGGTAGCAGCAGTGAGAAACTAAGTGAACCCCTGATCCAGCAGCTGGTAGCAGCAGTGAGTGAGAAACTAAGTGAACCCCTGATCCAGCAGCAGGTAGCAGCAGTGAGAAACTAAGTGAACCCCTGATCCAGCAGCTGGTAGCAGCAGTGAGTGAGAAACTAAGTGAACCCCTGATCCAGCAGCTGGTAGCAGCAGTGAGAAACTAAGTGAACCCCTGACCCAGCAGCTGGTAGCAGCAGTGAGTGATAAACTAAGTGAACCCCTGATCCAGCAGCTGGTAGCAGCAATGAGTGAGAAACTAAGTGAACCCCTGATCCAGCAGCAGGTAGCAGCAGTGAGAAACTAAGTGAACCCCTGATCCAGCAGCTGGTAGCAGCAGTGAGTGAGAAACTAAGTGAACCCCTGATCCAGCAGCTGATAGCAGCAGTGTGTGATACACTAAGTGAACCCCTGATCCAGCAGCTGGTAGTAGCAGTGAGTGAGAAATTAAGTGAACCCCTGATCCAGCAGCTGGTAGCAGCAGTGAGTGAGAAACTAAGTGAACCCCTGATCCAGCAGCTGGTAGCAGCAATGAGTGAGAAACTAAGTGAACCCCTGATCCAGCAGCTGGTAGCAGCAGTGAGAAACTAAGTGAACCCCTGATCCAGCAGCTGGTAGCAGCAGTGAGAAACTAAGTGAACCCCTGATCCAGCAGCTGGTAGCAGCAGATAGAAACAAAGTGAACCCCTGATCCAGCAGCTGGTAGCAGCAGATAGAAACAAAGTGAACCCCTGATCCAGCAGCTGGTAGCAGCAGATAGAAACAAAGTGAACCCCTGACCCAGCAGCTGGTAGCAGAAGTGAGTGATAAACTAAGTGAACCCCTGATCCAGCAGCAGGTAGCAGCAGTGAGTGAGAAACTAAGTGAACCCCTGACCCAGCAGCTGGTAGCAGAAGTGAGTGATAAACTAAGTGAACCCCTGATCCAGCAGCAGGTAGCAGCAGTGAGTGAGAAACTAAGTGAACCCCTGATCCAGCAGCCGGTAGCAGCAGTGAGTGAGAAACTAAGTGAACCCCTGATCCAGCAGCTGGTAGCAGCAGTGAGAAACTAAGTGAACCCCTGATCCAGCAGCTGGTAGCAGCAGTGAGTGAGAAACTAAGTGAACCCCTGATCCAGCAGCTGGTAGCAGCAGTGAGTGAGAAACTAAGTGAACCCCTGATCCAGCAGCAGTGAGTGAGAAACTAAGTGAACCCCTGATCCAGCAGCAGTGAGTGAGAAACTAAGTGAACCCCTGATCCAGCAGCAGTGAGTGAGAAACTAAGTGAACCCCTGATCCAGCAGCAGTGTGTGAGAAACTAAGTGAACCCCTGATCCAGCAGCTGGTAGCAGCAGTGAGAAACTAAGTGAACCCCTGATCCAGCAGCCGGTAGCAGCAGTGAGTGAGAAACTAAGTGAACCCCTGATCCAGCAGCAGTGAGTGAGAAACTAAGTGAACCCCTGATCCAGCAGCAGTGAGTAAATAATGTGTTTTTGTAACAGTTCCAGTAGTTGTATCTTCCTGAGTTTTGATTGGCTGTTCACACTGTTTTCCTGAGGCCCTCGCACAGTGAGCAGCAGCTTTCAGTGATGGAGGTGCATGATGAGGATGGCCAGCACCAACACTTATATGCTGCCACTAGTCTTCTGTGTTCTGGTGGAATTCTAGGTCACTTTCTTTAAAAATTCTGGAAATTGTTGTGGTATTTTTTCTTCTCCTGCAATGTGATAGCATCCTTTTAATTATTTCCTTAAAGTGTGATTGAATGTGAGCTGGGGATGAACATGAAGCTTTGCCCCCACAGAGGCCACCTGTATCACTGAGATGTCCGTCCTGATGGCCTGCTGGAAACAGAACAACTTTGTGGATGGTCTGTGCTCCAGTGAGATCAGCAGCTTCTACACGTGTGTAGAGACAGCGCAGGTATGTGTATACTTTTACATATTCATTTGAAAGTAGATGAGTTCTCTTTCCAAAGGTAAAACATGAAGAAAAGTGTCCCAGAATGTCTAACCCTTTCCCTGTGCTATTTGGAGGCAGATCTGATGTTCTTGATGTTCCTTTTGGGATGCAGAAAGAGGGTTGGCAGTATATGTGCCTCTGAGCCAGCAGCTGAGACTCAACTCCTAGGATAAATGATCAAATCCCAAATGATCAAAAGAAGTTTCCGCAGCCATTTCTTTTGGAACTGTAGTCAGCACTGTTAAACACGATTGATTTGAACACCAGTGCTGTTGTCACGCAGCACAAACTGCTACAGCAGCAAGCCCCCCTGTTCAGTCAGTGAAACAAGGGTCCTGCTGATACCCACCGTCGTAGTTAGACAGCAGTCAGAGCTGTGGAAACAGGTTCCAAATGTTATCTGACTGCTGTCTTCCAGTCTCTGTTGTGAAACAAAACGGTTTATTGCTCATGTTTTGTCATTCGGCCCCACTATTTAGCAGCTATCACTAACAGTTACCATGGAAACACACTGTACCAGTTACAATCTTTGGACATGTGAAAGCATTCGATTCAACAAAGAGCAAAAAAGCAAAAAGTAGTGTCATGAAGCAGCCTGAAGTGTTCTGTAATCAAGTGTGTGTGAAATTCTAGTATCATGACCATCCCAGTGTAATTGTAGTTCAAAAGGGCTATTTTGAGTGGGCAATAGATAATCAGTCCTATTGGCAAATAGAAAGTGTGTAAGTATTCATAAATTCAGACAAAATCTATTCAGATCTTAAATGACAGGACAATGAGAGGAACGATGTAAGCCTGCTTTGACTTCACCTCCACATTGAACACTTTTTCATTGTTTCCTTTTGGATAAGGCAGATGCTGCATTGGTTCAATGAAGGAATATAATGTTCTCAAACTCAGACAGTTTTATTGTCATTCAAAACCGCAGCAGTTCCTCAGTTAGCATAAAATGCTGCGGGATGCTGCTGTTGTTGCGGGCGAGTGCGTCTGCAGTTATTAAACGATTATTAGATTAAAATAATGACATATGTTTAATATATTAATAGCCTACAATATTGAAACATTACCGTTTTTAGATGATACGCCATGTTTGTAGTCCAGCTGTGATTTGCAAACTGTTGTTTGCATATTTTGCATTCGACTTTTTTCCTGCCATCTATTGTGGTAAAATGCTGCCACCTGCCGATGTCTTTAGCCCTATTCGGACGGGACTAGTTCAATGGGGGGACGTATGGTGATGTTGGTTAACCAGACGACGCCAGGGAGAAGAAATGACCAATTCGGACGGGACAAGAAATCCCTGTACTATTCATCTAACATGGGAGGAGTTGTTGGTTACGCACAACCGTCACATCCTGGATGCTATGCACATCTTCATTTCACTTCCGTAAACCCCATCTGTAAACAGACATGGCGCCGACCATGCGTGCTTGCAAGCAGCGCTTCATCCAGAACCTCCATGTTTGCAAACAGACACACCTAATTGTTTCTCTCTTTAAAAGGATGTGACAACATATTCCGTACTTATTACCGAAGGTTGCATTCACACGGGATTAGTATTACCTATGGGAGATACTCCGGACCGTTTCACAGGAGGTAGAATTCTCGGCAAAGTTTACCGACATACTCCGCTATCTTTACTGACATGGCGCGTTCGGACGGGACTAGATTTCCCGGTTATTATTACTTTACCCCAGGTCCCCCCATTAAACTAGTCCCGTCCGAATAGGGCTTTTGACTTGGATGGCAGAGGAGGACTCACTGTAGATGAAACGCTCCAAATAAAAATAAATATTCAGCAAACCACCGGACGTTCTTCAATCGACCCGTCTCTAGTGCATTGGGCTAAAACAAGGGGGGTGTTCTCTGAAGACAGGCTGTTATCTGTGAAACAGGGGTGCTCTGAAAACACCCCCATTAGCACTTAGTACTTTCCTCCTGATGAAATTAACACTGCAAAAAAAATCGACCAATCAGAAATTTGGTCGACCCAGAACGTATAGACCAATAAATCGACCAGTCGACTAGGACTTTACAGCCCTAATATATATATTTTAGTGGTTTTAATCTAGATTAATCTCACTGAAATCTTGAAATTAATCTAGATTAAAATGGCTCATTCAGGGGTCCGACAATCCGCGGTGTTCACGGAAACAGACGTGTAAACTTTGGTTCCTATCCAAACAATAGTCGTTTAATCCTGAGACTGTTGCAATTGCCGTGTCGAGTGCTTCAGTACAATAGTGTAGTAACCCCACGCATGCCTTTCTCACTGCAATTAAGTTTTATTTCAGATTTATTTCGGATTTTATTTCGAATTTAGTTTATTTTCACAGCTGCCTCTGCTATTCCTGCTCTTCTCAGGTGTACCTAATGTAGTTTTACATAATTTGTAAAAGTGATGTATATCTTGTATAAAAAATTGTAAATAACAACACGTTTATTCGTGTTCCTGCCCTCTCTTTCCTCCTTTGTTCTTTTCCGCGGGGGTGCTGCACAGCCGCGGGGCCTTTAAGAATTGAACATTCTAAATGTGACGTCACGAGCTACCAAAGCTACCAAAGCAAATTCTCAAGCGAAGCTTCTCCAGCGAGTCAGCGACCTCTGCTACCAGGTAGCGGAGGTCGCAACATTAGGGCAGAGGCAGACCAGCTTATTCACATGCATGGCTCCAGCAGTTTCTCTAGCTTCGCCAACTTCTCATATTCAGCACTTGTTGGGAGGGCCAGGTGGTGCTGCTGTTGAGATAGCGTTGTGTGCAGTGCGTCTCTGTTGCGCCACACGCGCAGTATCCTCCCTGCGGCCACCACATTAGGAGCGCTGTCTGTTCCAACAGGGCAGATTTTGTCAACTATCCCCCACAGATAAGCGACCTCCATAAACTGCCTAGCACAGGCTTCTGCAAAGTGGCGTTCTTCTGTTTTAATCACACCTAACGGCAGACAAAGTACATCAGCCCACACCCGAGCTAAAATATCAAGGTAAAAGTCATCACAGTTTGCTTACCTATTTTGACCCAGTTCCCAACCCAACTTTGAGAATAGATTAACGGCGATATTTTTTATATCGCCCGATAAGACTCAAATTATCGCAGCACGTTAACGCCGATAACGGCCCACCACTAATATATTTATATAAATATTATGGCTGGGCGAGTTAACTTGTTATTGTCGCGTTAACTCGTTAATCATTTAATGCAGGTAAATATTTTATCGCGCATTAGCGCAGATTTTATTATTTATTTTATTTTGTAAAAGTCTGCTGCTGTCTGCTGTGGAACAGGAAAAGAAAGTAATCGGCGGATCCACCAAACATGGAGAAGGGTACGGAACTTTTACTCGGCCGTTTTCATTTTAAAGTTCTTCCAGACGGCGGAGTCGACAGAACCAAAGTCATCTGTAAACACTGCCAAGTTGAATTGTCTTCTCAGCGTAGTAGTTCCAGTCTAAAATATCACTTAAAGGCAAAACACACAACTGATAGCAGCAAGTCATTCAAGGAAACAGACAGTGGAGCGAGGCTTCTACATAAAAACTACAGAAAGATGCTGATGTTAAAAGTGTGTTTGCACAACAAATGTTATGGCACTTTCATTCATATGGCAGCACATTTAAAATAAAACTAAATGCTAAAAGCTATACACTACTTTTGGATTCTGCGTACAAATGCGATTAATTGTGATTAATCAGGGAAATCATGTGATTAATTAGATTAAACATTTTAATCCTTGCCCAGCCATAATAAATATAAGACGTAATTAACCTAAATAAATAAAACTAAAGGCAAGATTACACAACGCACGGCAGCAGCAGGTGTGAGCATAGCAAAAAAAATAGTACCAGAGTGAGCAGAACAGAGCAGCAATTAGCATTTTTAGTGTGCTGTAGGGGGAAGTAAAATGTTTGGAAGATGGGCGGAGCAGCTCAGCAGTCTGACAGCCTCCGGGTAGAAGCTGTTTTTCATGTCCGAGCTGGGATGCTGCGCAGCCTCCTTCCAGAAGGCATGGGGGTGAACAGCTGGTGTGCAGGATGAGTGGGATCATGGAGGATGGAGAGGGCTGCACCCTCTGCAGCTGGCATACCACACAGGGAGGCAGGATGTTAGCAACACAGCGCTAGCAGGCCTGGAGGACAGCAGGATCCAATCCGGCCCTCCTCAGCTTCCTCAGGAAGTATACGCGCTGTTTTAGGGGTTTCATTGCTAATCTCTCAAAGCACTTGATTGTAACAGGAGTCAGTGCAATGGGGCGATAGTCGTTGAGGCTGGACACTGCCGGGGTCTTTGGCACAGGCATGATGGAACTCTGGCCTGGGACAACGAGGTGTTAAAGATGTCCGCTCGGACCTCAGACAGCTGGTCGGCACAGTCCTGCCTGGGGTTCCATCAGGGCCCGAGGCTTTCCTCGGGTTGACCCTCTGCTGTTGTTATGGTGATGACAGGGGGCTCATCTGAGGAGGGGGGGAGCCGGGAGGGAGTGGTGGTGTTGGAGGCTTCAAAGTAGGCAAAAAAAGGCATTCAAGGTGTCAGGGAGCGCCGGGTCTTCAGGGCACTGTGCGTCCCTCTTGTAGTCTGTGATGCGCCTGATGCGCCTGATGCCCCTCCACATGCTCTTTGGGTCGTTTGAATTGAAGTGGCTCTGGAGCTTGATGTATGAGGCTTTTGCTTTATGTAATAGATTGGTATGCATTTATTCTATCCTATTCTAAAGAGGTGATACTGCTGTAGAAGCAGTATTCCTGATTAAGGAACAGTACTGTTGAAGAGCAAAGAGCTCAGCACTTCCTGCAGACCAGCTCTCAAACCAGTTGACTGTCACATGACCATCTTGCTCCAGTGGTTTACCTAAGTGCAGAGGTTTCCTTCAAATGATTGGTAACAGATACTCTTTGTCCTTCACAGGCAGCTATGAAGAATCAGTCTGAACAGAGCAACAGCTATGGAGGGCGTATGCCTCCCAAACAAGCCATAACCCTGCTGAGGAGATACCCCAACCTGCGCACGGAGATCTAGGACACCGACCCTGATGCACACCGGTTACATGCACAGTGACCCAGGCTTTTGTCCTCATCATAAGACTATCTGTATAATACTATATCTACATTAAATGTGTGGTGCCACACCTGTGGCAGTAGTTCAGTCATGGTGTGTCTTCTTGATATTACCCCTGATATAAAGTGCATCTCTGACATATGGGAGGTGAATTTATTACGCAAAACAAAACTAATGTAGACCTTAAAATGAAATGTTTCAGGTTGTTGTTCCATCTGAGGTTTTATAATATTATTCGATGCTCGTTGCAAAATATATGCTTTTATTTTCTGCGTGAGTTGCTGAACTGTATTCATTTCAGTGAACTGAAAACACGCACTGAGACACTTTCCACAGTTCTTCTGATCTAAGGGTGTTCTGATGCTGGCCTCTGATGCAGGGACCAACCTCAGCTGGAAGAGGTTCAGACGCTTTGGTTTGAGGCCACTTAAATACACAAAGACAGAGCTGGACACAGTATTTCATATCTTTAGTTAACACACTTTTAAATGCTCGTACAAAAGTCCACCTCCTTAAACAGTCTATGATGGCATCTATGATGCACAGCAACAGCACGTGTGTGTCCCCTTTCTATAAGACGCTGTGTGTTCAGGCATGAAGGCTTTTATTTACAGCTGTGTCACATCCTCTCCAGGCTTTTGGAAACATAAAAGATGAGTAAAAGCTGGTTATTGTTAGGCAGTCTGCTTTATATTCTGGTAAAACAGGTGACTGAAAGCAGCCAGGAGAGGATGATAGAGGACTAATCATCAGAATCAGAATCAGAATCGCTTTTTATTGCCAGGTATGTGGACACACACGAGGAATTTGACTCCGGTTACACCTCACTCTCTTTAGTGCAACAATTACAAAAAAATAGACAAAAAAAAAAGACATAGAACAAGATTAAATCAGAAGTGCAAATTGGTGCAAGGATGAAACACTGAAGTCCGGTTTTAGCTGTTTAACACAGAGACAGCCTGAGGGAAGAAACTGTTCCTGTGTCTTGTTGTTTTGGCGTACAGAGTTCTGTAGCGCCTTGCAGAAGGGAGGACGCTACAGAACTCTGTACGCCTTAAGGCTTTTATTTACAGCTGTGTCACATCCTCTCCAGGCTTTTGGAAACATAAAAGATGAGTAAAAGCTGGTTATTGTTAGGCAGTCTGCTTTATATTCTGGTAAAACAGGTGACTGAAAGCAGCCAGGAGAGGATGATAGAGGACTAATCATAGCTAATTATACACATTTTAGTTTCCATTTAAAGTCCCATCAGCCTCTTCACATGCACTTTGGTGACGTCCCCACAGCCGTGGCCTTAGAAAAAAAAAAAAACAAGTCCAGAATCATTTCTGTCAAAGATGGGACAAGACCTCCAAAGCGTAGTCTAAAAGGGAGGGGGGTGTCTCCAGACCAAACCTCTCCGTTTCTCCAATACTATCAGTACCTCCCTGTCAAGAGTGGATATGTCAGTCCAACACAATAATGGGCATCTCTGGAAATTCTCTGCCACACTTCCCACTGTTTATCTAACTTTAATTATTCTTTTTATTTCATTTTTGCTGTGATGGACGGATGACCCATCCAGGGTGTTCCCTCAGCCCACAGCAGCAGGGAGGGGCTCCCTCCTTATGCTCTGATCTCATATAGCACCTTTTTTAACTGTCCAGCTTCTACAAAGCAATTTACATGTGTTTCACTTTTTCAAACAGACGCATATATAGTATGAACTCACACACCACTAAAAGTTTTAAGGGGAACATTGGGTTTTACTCAGCTTTAACCCCTTAACGCCTATTGTCGCATATATGCTACAAACCGTAGCCGGAGTAACCGTTGACTCCAAATTGACCAGGATGCCTGTTGTCGCAAACTTATAACATACCAAATACCATACTCATTCCACACTCCCCCCATCACTCGACCCGTTCCAGTTTGCATACCAGCCCAAGCGCTGTGCTGAGGATGCAGTCTCCACTGCTCTACACCTGAGCCTGGAGCACCTGGAGCAGAAGAACACCCACGTGCGGATGCTGTGTCTGGACTTCAGCTCAGCATTCAACACGATAATCCCCCAGGACCTGGTATGCAAATTGGGCCCCTTGGGACTGAACACCCCGCTGTGCAACTGGCTGCTGGACTTCCTCACTGACAGAACCCAGTCTGTCAGAGTGGGAAACAACACCTCCAGTGTCATCACCCTGAACACTGGTACCCCTCAGGGCTGCGTCCTGGGCCCCCTGCTGTTCACCCTGATGACCCACGACTGTCGTCCACGCTTCAGATCCAACCACATCCTGAAGTACGCAGACGACACTACAGTAGTGGGCCTCATCTGGGACAACAACGAGGTGGCCTACAGGGAGGAGGTGAGTCATCTGGTGGACCGGTGCAGAGGGAACAACCTGATTCTGAACGTCAACAAGACCAAGGAGATCATCGTTGACTTCAGGAGATCCAGACCCAGCCACTCACCACTCCTCATCAACGACTCAGCTGTGGAGGTCGTCAGCAGCACCAAGTTTCTGGGGGTGCACATCACAGACAACCTCAGCTGGTCACCCCACATCACATCACTGGTGAAGAAGGGACAACAGCGCCTGCACTTCCTGCGTAGGATGAGGAGAGCTTCCCTCCCTCCCCCCATCCTCCAGACCTTCTACAAAGGGACAATTGAGAGCCTGCTGACCAGCTGCATCTCCCTCTGGTCTGGGAGCTGTAAGGCCTCCGACTGGAAGTCTCTGCAGAGGGTGGTGAGGACAGGGGAGAAGGTCATCGGGACTCAGCTCACACCCATCAAAGACATAGCAGACAGGCACTGCCTGTCCAGAGCTCACCAGATCCTCACAGACCCCACCCACCCCAACCATGGACTATTCTCCCTGCTGGCGTCCGGCAGAAGGTTCCGAAGCATCTTCTGCAGGACAACCAGATTGAAGAACAGCTTCTTCCCCCTGGCCATAAGACTGCTCAACGCACATCCATCCATCTCCCCCACATAACAACAACCCCCCCCCCCCCCCCCCCCATTGACATGGACAATTACTCGCACTGTACCTTACACACTTCTGTCTGTGGAATTTCCCTTAGGCTGAGTGCAATATTTTAGTAACACTTTTGCACTTTGTGCATTTTTATTTATTTATATATTTTTTTTATATTCTTTATTCCGAGTGCTGGCACACAGCACTTCCACACCGTTTTATATTGTACAGTCTGTATAGCTTGGATATCTAGCGATGTTGACCGGTAGTCGAGGAACGACATTTCGTTGTCAAAACTCACTTGTGTTTTTTGTGCAATGACAATAAAAGAAAGTCTAAGTCTATTTATTTTTTGTGCAAAAGTGAAATTAATAATCTCAGCATTATTTACCATCTACTTAAAGGCTAAAACACACACAAAACATTTTTTTTATATACAGCTATATAAATTCAGGCGTTAAGGGGTTAAGACTATCCGGGCAGACAGAGACTGCAGACAGAGCGGTAACAGGAAAGGAGGAGGATCACAGAGCTGGTTAACAACAGATGCTGTAATCCTGGACCTGGCAATGAGAAGGAGCGTCTCTGCAGCCCAGATGTTGAACAGCTGGCTGTGAGCTTCTGTCCATGTTGTCTGCTGACAGAGTTCACCTGAGTTACCTGCTGACGCTGTTGCTAAGCTACAGAAACAGCCCAACCCATTGATGGAGACCTCTGAAGGTTTCTACCACACCTTCCTCTCTGCTACACTTCATCTTTCTACATGTTTATCAGCTGATTATAATTTTATTCTATTTTATTTTATTGTCTAGCTGTAACAACATATTTAATAATTATTTACACTGCAGCAACATAAGGCCACTGCAGGGATTAATAAAGTATTATTGAATTGAACTGAATTTTGACAAAGTTAGCTATTTTTTTTTACTTCCAGGGACCCTCTCAATAACTGCCCCTTCCTTACAATGGCCTGTCCGTTTGCAGCTTCCTTGGAGGGAGTAATGAGGCGGACCGGAGAGCAGACGGATGAAGTTAACTGCTCTTTTTCACTTCTGTCCACATGACTAATTACAAGAAATCAAGCTCACCAAGTTGGAAGAGTCCTATGGGAGGGTGTTGTCTAACATAAAGCTGTTTTTCACACTCAGGCAGGATTCACATGCACACGTTTCATGTGCCAGTGGTCTCACTGCTGATCCACTTGGAAAGGAATGATGTCTCGCCATGCCAAATTAAACTCTGGCTCCTTTGCTTTGCTCGTGTAGCGTGCTGTGGGATTAGATATCACCCGATCAAATGTCCTGACTGATGGTGTGTCAGATTGTTGCTCCAGTTCCTAACAGCAGGCCTGCCTCTGGCTGAACGTTACAGCTCAGTGTGCGTGGGAATCCTGCCTCATGGGAAAACTTTCTCACCCATTCAGCACTTATTCCCCAGAGCTTTCTCTTCCCTTTCCTCCCCTCTTTCCCCATCAGACACATGAGCACATCGGAGAGGCTCAGTGTCTTGACACTCAGGATCAAACCGGTAAACAGAAGGCTGCCCCCCCCGCCCCGCCCCGCCCCCGGAGTCTCTGATGGCATATTCTGAAGCACTCTCGTGTGCCATGAAACTGCTTGAACAATGGTTTGTACTTATGAATTTTCTTGTAATTAGTCATGTGGACATAAGTGAGAAAGAACAGTTAACTTAATGTATCATTCTAAAAGAAGGGTGTACTTTTAAAAGCAAGAAAATTCATTCAAATTTAGCTTCTTTGGTTTCAACTATATGACCAAGTCAGACAGGAAATGCTTTCTGTACCGATGTAGAATGCTCAGGGACAGACATTTAAAGTTCAGGTGCCAGCAGCTTGAGGGAAAGGGACATCTCCGACCCGTCAATGTGCTATTCTTCAAACAGAGGTGGGGGGGAAAGTTTGAGGAGTAAACTCTCAGTCTCTGGTTGGGGTGGGATCAGAAACCTGGTCTTTTCACTGCTTTGACAGTGGGACACTTCTGAAAGGATGGACAGCTGCAAGACAAATAGAGATGGAAAGAAAAACATTAGAAAGCCTCTCACAGTTCCATTCAATGTCTGAATGGAAGAAGGTGGATAGTAATATCTGCAGTGAAGGGGAACAGCATGGCTCTACGTTATGCTGTCACATGACACATTCATTTCCAGCTCATTTGGGATTTTTAATTAATATAATCATAACACTCAATGTTCCAGCATGAGTGTGCTTCATCGTGGCTAAAACAATCCGATCTGTTGCAAACACAGTTGAGTATCAAAGCTATTCCTCAATCACAGGCACACCACTTCCTGTTTAGGCCACGCCTACATCCGTTGTGCATTACTCCATCAAATGCACACATGATTTCTACAATCCTCTTTTGATTAGCTTTATTAGTTCTTAAATGATCTATTAGATCAAAACATTTTCATACAGTAGCTAGCTAACTGGTAAACTGGATGAATGAAAACTAGTTAGCACCCTTTCATCAGAGGCTACCTGCTAGCTACCTGAGACGTGATGCTGTTCCTTCTGCCTCCTGCTGCACAGTTTTCTGGAACCATTCCAATTCTTTTTTTATATCTTAGTTGTAAAGTATTTTGAAGAACATTCCATTTCTTCAGTTAACTATCTATATATCTGTGCATTACATTAGTGTTTTTTACATGTTTTTTTTGTTGCCTGATTCAACAGAAAAATGCCAGCTGTGCCATTTAAAGTGTGGAGGAATATTTCAAACTAAAGTTCCAATGGAAATTTTCTGGACTTTTTTGGAAAATGTATCGTTTGACCTGGTGCAACCATTCAGATTACCGGCCTGAATGACTGAGAATCTCCAGATCTACGGGAGCTCATCCCTGCTCACTGCAGTAGCCCCACACAATGCCTGCTTTTTGTACATTGTACATTTGTACCTTGTCATTTATACAACAACAATCCAATTTCCTTTTTTGGGATCCACATAGTATTATCCAGCTCAATTGTATTTATCATGGAACTGGGTGACAGTAAGTTGGGTGTAAAAAGTTGTTTTCTCAGTGCAAACGGACAAACCTTAGCCAGGGATGCGCTGCAGCCTCGGTCTGCTTTGGTGGAAGGACCGGCCCTTCTTCCATGACTGGAGGAACACTTGTAGCACCTCCACTGCTGCTGCAGCTCTGAAGCAAAGCCCCACCCACAGTCTTTCTGCTGCAGGCACGGCAGGTGATACAGGTGGCCACAGCTGGAAAAACACACATCTCTCAGTCACGTTATTCAGTTTTGATGTTGAAAAATATAGGAAATAAAAATGCAATTAAATGTTTCAGGAAATAGCAAAAGTCCATGGAAATACTGACTAAATAAAAGAACGTACAAGCTGAAGTGTGACATGTAACAGCCCATCAGGGTGGCAGGCTGAATGAAAACTTTGACTTGCCCACAAGCTATAGTAAGAAGCCCAGTGGCCAGTGAAGACTAAAGAAACTTACAGGTTTATTTATAAAAACAGAGCAGTCTGTCTTAAAGCTTCATCATGACACTCATTCATAATGTCTATGAGCCAGTGGTTGGCAACAAAGTACAGAAATGTACAGATATCCTGATCCAGCCCTCATTCTGAGTTCAGTTCTGAGCAGCTTTAAAGTGAATATCTGCTCTGAGCTCCTTTCTCCTCCAACACAGCCTGAACCCTCTCAGACGAGCTTTCTGTCCTTTCTTTAAGGAGTCTTCAGGAATAGTTCTCCAGGCTTCTTGAAGGACATCCCAAAGCTCTTCTTTGGATGTGGGCTGCCTTTTGTTCTGTTCTCTGCCAACATGATCCCACACTGCTTCAGTAATGTTGAGCTCCGGGCTCTGGGGAGGATTCATCCCTCCATCAGACCTGCTGCCACTGATTTTCAGCCCACTTCTTGTGTCCTTTGGCACAGCTCAGCCTTTTCTCCCTGTTTCCCTTCCTTAAGAACGGCTTCTTGACAGCCACCCTTCCATGGAGCCCATTTCTGATGAGGCTTGTGCCAACAGCAGATGGATCAGCTGAAGGTCCAGATGCATCTCTCAGCTCCTGTGTCAGGTCTTTGCTGGATTTTTTTCCTCTTTCTTAAGGACATCACTGTCAGATCCTGTTCACCTGTTGTAGATAGTTCTTTAGGCCTGACACTTCTTCTTCTGTCCTCCACTTGTCCAGTTTCCTCAAATGTTTTAAGGACACACTGCACACCATGCTGAGATATGCCAAGTTTTCAGCTAACAGCTCTTTGGGAATCACCTTGTTGCAGCAGAAATCCTGTTTTCTGTCTGTCACACTGTGTTATCTTTGCTGTTTTTCACACATGCAGCTAAAGAAATGGGAACAAATGATGTGTCTCTGTGACAGGCTGCTGGGAACAAAGTGCCTAAAGATCCAGTTTAAAATGGCTTCTTTGCTAAGTTGGACACAACACTGGTTCATCCCTTGAGTTAGGAGCCTTTTTCCTGCCTGAATGGTTCATAGCTCAGAGTTAAGTGGCTGAACAAAGAACAAACACATTCCTCTGAAGATGCTCAGGTACGAGGACTGGACTGAAAATGAGGGAAGAAGCAGAAAATATCCAAAGAGAAACTCTGAGAGCTTCAGGAAGCTGCAGAACTGCTGATCAGGACTTTAAAGATTACAGGAAGTCTGAGAGAAATGAGGCTGATCAGGACTAACACAGGATTTAAGGAGGAGTTAAGTGCTACCTGATGTTCATAAAAATAATAACGAGGATGTCTGCTGCTGAAGTAGCAGTGTGTGATAAATGTGGTCAACCAGGAGACAGCCACCATCTGAAATGTCCACCTCTCATCTGTAGCACAGCTTACATGACCTGTCAGTGGGACCCAAAGCCCAGTGGCATCCCTCCAAAGAGGCGTTGTTCTTCACCGCTGTGCTTCCTCTGGCTTTCAGCCCATCCTGAAACTGCTTCATCTCATCATGCTTTCGCCTCAGTGTGGTCAGTTTACATGCTTTTGTCTGGCCTTGCATAATGTAATAACTACCATAAATACGAGTTAATAACCACAAACAGCCTGTCCAGCAGCTGATTCCTCCACTTCCTTCGTCTTTGTCCTACTTTGAAGAATACTCTTCTTTGTCAGGCCTTTTATGGAGGCAATATGGCTGTTCTCCCATTTAAAATGGGTTTATGATAAAGGAATACAAATAGAACATAATATAGTAAAGCATTTTACAGACTGAATTAAATAGTTTTTCATAAAAAATGAACTTTTCCATAGATGCAGCTCCTACACACTGTGGTTCTTCTTATTTGTGTTGGAACAGGCCAGTAAATGGATGGATGGAGCCATAACTCCAGTCCAGCCCAGTAGTTAGAGAATGGATCTAATTCAGCACACTGCATCTGAAGTGAGCTGCGGACTGCACACGCTGAACAGTGGTGGGCATTCTGAACTGGGAGGGGGCCTGATTGCTTTTCTCTGTGACGGACTGACTGTACCCCACCTTTCGCCTGATGGTTGCAGAAGGATGGATGAACAGAGTTTACACTTAAAGCCACCAGGTGGGACATGTGAGCAGCAGGATGTCCCCAAAGAGAAGCAGAAAGGCTCAGGCCTGTGCTACCTGAACACAATGATCTCCTCGGACGACTCCTGCCTCCTTTTGTAGTGCTGCAGGCAGATGTTGCAGTGGTCCTGTCGGGGGTGGAGACCCCTGGTGACAGCAGAGCGTAGGTGGGCCAAAGACCAGTGCAGATCATGGTTCAGCAGATTAGTGGTTGTTTCAAGTAAAGTCTGAAAGAGATTTTTTTTCATATGATTTTACATCATCAGCATCAGCATACAGCACCTCCCCAAACAGCTTTGAGCACCATTCCACCTGTTAAACTCCTGCACCAGGCAGCTCAGAATGGGAATAATGGGCCGACTTGCACCATCTGAGTACCTACTGTTTACTTCTTGGTATTCTTGATGTGCTGGTGCCCCTTATTATTGATTTTTATCACATTTAGAAGTCATTTATGAATAGTTTAAAGGAATATGAATGACCGTCATTGGACACTTATTTACAATTGTTAATAATTCTCTCTGAAGCTCCAACCTGAGACTGATGGTCACCCTCAATGATTCAGTTTCTTTCTTTAAGAGGAGTTTTTTTTGCTTCCTACGAGGGAATTGGTGAATTAGGTTTAAGTGTTATAGACGAGAACTGGCATATAAATAAGTGAGCTGTATCAAGTGCACCAATATACAGAATCTTACATGAGACCAAGGTAGGTCCAATTAAATATAGGCTTTACCTTTCATTTCAATCTTACATTGAGTTGAACATGCAGACAACATGCAGAAATAACTACCATCATGGTGCATCCCACAGTTACATCTCTGAGAAGTCTAAAGTCAAAGGCCCATGTGCAAAGATTATGTCCCAAATGATTCTAATTTCCCAGGTTAGCACACATACAACACATGCACATCCACGCTGCTTTACCTGTTCATAGTTAAAGGTGTCCAGCATGCCCAGGATGAGGCCCTGGATCTCTGCCAACTTCCCTTTCCCATAAACTGGGTCCTAACACACAAGCAGGCAGACAGAAGAACACCTTACCACAGCAGCACAACTCCAAATAATATCCATTCATTAAAGACATTCATAGCTTCTTTGCAAAGCAGCATTCAGTGAATTCATCTCCCTTGTTTCCTTAACATGAGGGTGTGCAGACATGTGGCCTGCAGCTTGGACTCTGGAAAATATCCAGAGTTCCACTGCTCCCAAAAAGAGTTGGTTGGTCTGCCACATATTTTCCATCTTAGATAGATCATTAGAAATAATAGAAAATCTAAAGATATATTAAAAAGGAATAATTAGGCTCTGCAGCATAATGACTTTCGGAAATAGTAAATGGGAACATCTTAGAAAAATGTTTGTCCACTTTATAAAACAATTTGTCCCCACTTGTGAGTTCAGGGGAGTGGTCAGGGGTAGTGGTCCGGGGGAGTGGTCTGGGGGAGTGGCCCGGGGGAGTGGTCTGGGGGAGTGGCCCTGGGGTAGTGGTCTGGGGGAGTGGTCTGGGGGAGTGGCCCTGGGGTAGTGGTCTGGGGTAGTGGTCTGGGGGAGTGGCCATGGGGTAGTGGTCTGGGGTAGTGGTCTGGGGTAGTGGTCTGGGGGAGTGGCCCTGGGGGAGTGGCCCTGGGGTAGTGGTCTGGGGTAGTGGTCTGGGGGAGTGGCCATGGGGTAGTGGTCTGGGGTAGTGGCCCTGGGGTAGTGGTCTGGGGGAGTGGCCCTGGGGGAGTGGTCTGGGGGAGTGTTCTGGAGTAGTGGCCCTGGGGTAGTGGTCTGGGGGAGTGGCCCTGGGGTAGTGGTCTGGGGGAGTGGCCCTGGGGTAGCGGTCTGGGGGAGTGGCCATGGGGTAGTGGTCTGGGGTAGTGGTCTGGGGTAGTGGTCTGGGGGAGTGGCCCTGGGGTAGTGGCCCTGGGGTAGTGGTCTGGGGGAGTGGCCATGGGGTAGTGGTCTGGGGTAGTGGTCTGGGGTAGTGGTCTGGGGTAGTGGTCTGGGGGAGTGGCCCTGGGGTAGTGGTCTGGGGGAGTGGTCTGGGGGAGTGGTCTGGGGGAGTGGCCATGGGGTAGTGGTCTGGGGTAGTGGTCTGGGGGAGTGGCCCTGGGGTAGTGGTCTGGGGGAGTGGCCCTGGGGGAGTGGTCTGGGGGAGTGTTCTGGAGTAGTGGCCCTGGGGTAGTGGTCTGGGGGAGTGGCCCTGGGGTAGTGGTCTGGGGTAGTGGTCTGGGGGAGTGGCCCTGGGGTAGTGGCCCTGGGGTAGCGGTCTGGGGGAGTGGCCCTGGGGTAGTGGTCTGGGGTAGTGGTCTGGGGGAGTGGCCCTGGGGGAGTGGTCTGGGGGAGTGTTCTGGAGTAGTGGCCCTGGGGTAGTGGTCTGGGGGAGTGGTCTGGGGGAGTGGTCTGGGGTAGTGGCCCTGGGGTAGTGGTCCGGGGGAGTGGTCTGGGGGAGTGGCCCTGGGGTAGCGGTCTGGGGGAGTGGCCCTGGGGTAGTGGTCTGGGGGAGTGGCCCTGGGGTAGTGGTCTGGGGTAGTAGTCTGGGGGAGTGGCCCTGGGATAGTGGTCTGGGGTAGTGGTCTGGGGGAGTGGCCCTGGGGTAGTGGTCTGGGGTAGTGGCCCTGGGGTAGTGGTCTGGGGGAGTGGTCTGGGGGAGTGGCCCTGGGGGAGTGGTCTGGGGGAGTGGCCCTGGGGTAGTTGTCTGGGGGAGTGGTCTGGGGTAGTGGTCTGGGAGAGTGGCCCTGGGGGAGTGGTCTGGGGGAGTGGTCTGGGGTAGTGGCCCTGGGGTAGTGGTCTGGGGGAGTGGTCTGGGGGAGTGGCCCTGGGGGAGTGGTCTGGGGGAGTGGTCTGGGGGAGTGGTCTGGGGGAGTGGCCCTGGGGTAGTGGTCTGGGGGAGTGGCCCTGGGGTAGTGGTCCGGGGGCTGGGCAGAGTTTGTTTGAGCCAAACCGAGCCCTCACATCCAGAATCAGAACACTGCTGCCATGAAATCTTTTGGTGGACAAAGTTAGCATCATTACTCATTTGTGCAGCTTCCTCTCACCTGCTGGGGGTGCTCTGGTTCCAGATCATTTCTGCCATCTAGTAAAGATGTACTTCCATGATGACAGTGGAACTCGCCAACTGTCAGATCTACAGCTGGATGGCATAGTTGGCTAATCCATTACAGTAGGCCTTTTACCTATGAACCCAACTCCAGAATGCACCACACCATAGTGGGAGTGAGCTGTAGCTCGCATCATATTCTGTGTATTAGGTCTCTTTTGAGATTTTTCACTGACATTTTTTTAACCAAACATTGAATTTTTGAGAAAGTCTGCACCTGTATGGTTTAAAGTTAGTTTTGTTGCTTACAGACCTGCAGTATGTGTTGAATGATGGCAGGCAGGGAGATAAAGCTGCTCATACAGTTGAGAACCTCCAGTGTCATCTCCTTCAGCCCTACAGAAACATCAGAAACATCTGACATCTTAATAAGAACGCTCCAAGCATTCTGATCAAAATGTGCAATAGACTCTCGCTTCTTCAGACCAGGGGAGGCCATGCCCAGAATTCACAGCACAGTTATGTAAAAAGGATTTGTGCCCTTCTGACGGGCTCACCACCCATGGGAGGGGCCAAGGGGGTCGGGTGCCTTGTGAGCTGGGCGGCAGCCGAAGGCGGAGACCTTGGCGGTCTGATCCTCGGCTACTGAAGCTGGCTCTTGGGACGTGGAACGTCACCTCTCTGCTGGGGAAGGAGCCTGAGCTGGTGCGGGAGGCTGAGCGGTTCCGGCTAGATATAGTCGGACTCACCTCGACGCATGGCTTGGGCTCCGGAACCAGCCTCCTCGAGAGGGGTTGGACTCTCTTCCACTCTGGAGTTGCCCGTGGTGAGAGGCGTAGAGCAGGTGTGGGCATACTTATTGCCCCCTGGCTGTGCGCCTGTACATTGGAGTTTACCCCGGTGGACGAGAGGGTAGCCTCCCTCCGCCTTAGGGTGGGGGGACGGGTCCTGACTGTTGTTTGTGCTTATGCACCGAACAGCAGTTCAGAGTACCCACCCTTTTTGGAGTCCCTGGAGGAGGCACTGGAGAGTGCTCCTCCAGGAGGCACCCTCGTCCTGCTGGGGGACTTCAATGCTCACGTGGGCAATGACAGTGAGACCTGGAGGGGCGTGATTGGGAGGAACGGCCCCCCCGATCTGAATCAGAGTGGTGTTTTGTTGTTGGACTTCTGTGCTCGTCACGGATTGTCCATAACGAACACCATGTTCAGGCATAAGGGTGTCCATATGTGCACTTGGCACCAGGACACCCTAGGCCGCAGCTCGATGATCGACTTTGTGGTCGTATCGTCGGACTTGCGGCCGTATGTCCTGGACACTCGGGTGAAGAGAGGGGCGGAGCTGTCAACTGATCACCACCTGGTGGTGAGTTGGCTCCGCTGGTGGGGGAGGAAGCCGGCCAGACCTGGCAGGCCCAAACGTATTGTGAGGGTCTGTTGGGAACAGCTGGCAGAATCCCCTGTAAGGAGGAGTTTCAACTCCCACCTCCGGCAGAGCTTCAACCATGTCCCGGGAGAGGTGGGGGACATTGAGCCCGAATGGGCCATGTTCCGTGCCTCCATTGTTGAGGCGGCCGACCGGAGCTGTGGCCGTAAGGTGGTCGGTGCCTGTCGTGGCGGCAATCCCCGAACCCGCTGGTGGACGCCAGTGGTGAGGGAAGCCGTCAAGCTGAAGAAGGAGTCCTATCGGCCCTTTTTGGCCAGTGGGACTCTGGAAGCAGCTGATGGGTACCGACAGGCCAAGCGGAACGCGGCCTTGGCGGTTGCTGAGGCAAAAACTCTGGCTTGGGAGGAGTTCGGGGAGGCCATGGAGAATGATTTCCGGACGGCCTCGAAGAGTTTCTGGTCCACCATCCGGCGGCTCAGGGGGGGGGGGGGGGGGGGGGAAGCGTTGCACCGTCAACACCGTGTATGGTGAGGGCGGGGCTCTGCTGACCTCAACTAGGGATGTCGTGAGTCGGTGGGGGGAATACTTTGAGGGCCTCCTCAATCCTACCGACACGCCTTCCGATGAGGAAGCAGAGTTGGGGAGCTCGGACGTGGGGCCTCCACTTTCTGGGGCTGAGGTTGCCGAGGTGGTCAAAAAACTCCTCGGTGGCAAGGCCCCGGGGGTGAATCAGCACCTCCAAATCCGAGACCATGGTCCTCGGCCGGAAAAGGGTGGAATGCCCTCTCCGGGTCGGGAATGAGATCCTTCCCCCCAAGTGGAGGAGTTCAAGTATCTCTGGGTCTTGTTCACGAGTGAGGGATGAATGGAGCAGGAGATTGACAGGCGGATCGGTGCGGCGTCTGCAGTGATGCGAGCTCTGCACCGGCCTGTCGTGGTGAAGAAGGAGCTGAGCCAGAAGGCGAAGCTCTCGATTTACCGGTCAATCTATGTTCCTACCCTCACCTATGGTCACGAGCTGTGGGTAGTGACCGAAAGAACGAGATCGCGAATACAAGCGGCCGAAATGAGTTTCCTCCGCAGGGTGTCTGGGCTCTCCCTTAGAGATAGGGTGAGAAGCTCGGTCACCCGGGAGGGGCTCGGAGTAGAACCCGACCCCCGGAGAAGCGGAAGATGATGGATGGATAGATGGATGGATGGATTGTGTGTGTGTTTCACATAAGCACAGTCACAAACAGTTATTCACCCTCAGACGTGTTTTTTGCATTGAGCCCCTTCACTTCTTTCTGAGAAGCCATCAAGGTGTCCAGAAGTGGAAAACATAAAACCTGTGCAAAGAAAAAACATTAGTTAGTTAGTTCATTAGTAAGCCTCCCACTGTGACACACACACACACACACACACACACACACTGAACCCACTTTGATGTGCTGCTGGTCAAGGTTCTGACAGCAGCGATGACAGAAAGCAATGATGTTATTCAGTGAATCCTTCACTCTCATCAGCACAGGTTCCCCGTCTGCCTCCTCTTCCTCAGCTCGTCCTCCGACTTGACGCTCACTCTCAGTGAGCAGACGCAGTCTTTCCTTCAGAGTCTTCACAGAGGACACACAGAGGAGACACACAGAGGACACACAGAGCAGAGCTTTTATGTTTACTTTCTGAATCAAAGGATCTAAATGTGCATTTATTCTATATGAATTCATTATTCAGAACTAAATCTGTGCTTTAACTTTCCCATCTTAAAACAATTCCCACTGACTCATGTGTACATCAGTATAATACAGTTAACTGCATCTGCTACTGAATAGCTCTTTAATCTCTGTGCCAATGTGGAAAATGAGGAATAATTAGTTAATCAATGTAATAGAGGATGGTGTTTTGTAGCTACCTGTAACAGGCCAGCAAAGGCTCCCTGAACATCTCCCTTCTTCTCCAGCAGGTAGGCTGTAGCCTCATTGCAGCCGTGCTTCTCCGTTATCTGGAGACACGATCATGGACAGTCAGGATGGCTGAGAGAAGATTGAGCTTGAGCAAAGGGCTGAGCACGTGCACCCATACGGGCTACCACTGAAAATACTCAGATATGCACAATGTAGAGACAAGGCGAGGAGGACAGGACAGGCAGATATATCTCTTCCTCAGAAGATGATTCAGTATTTATGTAGTTAGGTGATAAAAGTCTGGGAGAATTCATTTTTTCTACAAAGAAACAGTGGAATTTGATGCCATTTAACATGAATATTCATGTTGCACTCTCAATGAAAACATCATTTAGCATCCTTCAAACAGTGTGTCATAGTTCATGAAAATGTACATTTATTTGGTTCTAGTTTAACTTTGTTTGTTTTTTTTTTAAAGAAAAACTCAACTACACTGTGAAGTTAGTGATCCTTAGAAATTGGAATGTATTCATTTCTTTGCACTCTTTTACATGGGATTTTTTCTAATGATTGCTTGGGTTTTTTATGTGTGTTGTATTAACTTATGCTTCAGTGATTTGCTCTGTACTTTATTACTTGTATTTCCCATGATCTTATGTACCAAGCATGGCTGTGATACCTCTGCAAACCTGCATCCATATCCATATCAGCTCATAACAGGCCATATACACATAGACACACACCACTGGGTATATGAAGGTGAACTTTGTCTAAACGTGTTTAAAACATTTGAAATTCAACTGAAAAAGGGGTTAGGGGTTCCTTAAAAAAAAGCTGAGCTGATGACAGACAGATGCAAAGTTAGCAGAATTGTTACTGACTGACTCTCTGGTTCTGACCCGCTCGCTTTGCTTGGCTCTGTTGTTGAACTCGTCAACATGCAGGTTTAAATTGATGGAAAGAATCTGATCACCTCTCCCTCTGCTCTGTATCATGGCTAACAGGAAGTACACAACATTCCAGCAGCAGCGTGCTCATTGGTCGGAGACTGAAACACGAGTTCTGACCTTATGGTCTCTGACTCACAGATGAAGCCTCAGTTAGCTCCCCAGTTAGCTCTCCAGTTAGCTCCCCAGTTAGCTTTCCAGTTAGCTCCCCAGTTAGCTCCCCAGTTAGCTCCCCAGTTCTGCTCCTCAGTTAGTTCTGCTCCAAAGTTAGCTCCTCAGTTAGCTCCTCAGTTAGCTCCCCAGTTAGCTCCCCAGTTAGCTCCTCAGTTAGCTCCTCAGTTAGCTCCTCAGTTCTGCTCCTCAGTTAGCTCCCCAGTTAGCTCAACAGTTAGCTCCCTAGTTAGCTCTCAGTTAGCTCCCCAGTTCTGTTCCACACTAACATGGAAAGAGGTTCTTCTCATATGAAAATGTTTGCTCAGTTTGAACCAACTTCATACCAAACTCTTAGACGTTTGCAGCCATTCAAAATGTTCTCCAGTGTCTTCAACACATGACACTGCATTATATACAATGTGCATTATGTTGCAGATACACTGATCTATCACCCTGTAGGCTGGAAAAAACAAACAATTCATAAAAAAGATCTTAAATATGAATGGAATCATTCTCTGTGTCTGGTAAAGCCTTGCTGGGAAAATTTCCTACGACCAAAGTTACATAATCCACCATTAAAGGATTGAGTAGATGTTCAGATAGTTTCACAGCAATCATTCTCCCAGGACCTAATGCATGGCTACCACAGATATCACCTGTATGGCCTCCTCCAGTCTGTAGTGCTGGGAGGTACGGAGGAAGGTCAGGAGCTGCTGGGGGTCGAAGCGGCACGATAAGTCCAGCAGAAGCTCGTGGAGGTCCCGTTCCAGAGGCAGGGTGGACCCAGAAGGAGGTCCTTCCCTGAAAAACAGCAAACAGGAAACAATGAGGATGAAACGCATGAATGGAACCAGGAGGACAGGTAAGAGATTCTGCTGGAACACCATACCGAGGCTCCAACAGGCAGCTGAGGAACCGGAAAAGCAGCTGCTCATCCTGCAAAGACACACACAGAGGCATCTTTAACATCTCTTAACCTTTATGCAAACAACTGTCATAAGAACAACTTTATAGCCCAACCCTACCTGAAGCTCAGAGAGGATCGCCTGCACCTCGTCTGCAAAGTGACACATCACGAGGTCAGCAGATTTGCTGGGGTCTAGGCTCACCAGCTCCTGTGGAAATGTGAAACAGTTTCATATTCAAGCAAACACAATCAGAGAAAGTCTGCGTGCAAAGAAGAGAATACCCAAAGAAGAGAATACCCAAAGAAGAGAATACCCAAAGAAGTGAATACCCAAAGAAGAGAATACCCAAAGAACAGATTACCCAAAGAAGAGAATACCCAAAGAAGTGAATACCCAAAGAAGCGATTACCCAAAGAGAATACCCAAAGAAGTGAATACCCAAAGAAGAGATTACCCAAAGAAGAGATTACCCAAAGAAGTGAATACCCAAAGAAGAGAATACCCAAAGAAGAGAATACCCAAAGAAGTGAATACCCAAAGAAGAGATTACCCAAAGAAGTGAATACCCAAAGAAGAGAATACCCAAAAAGAAAACCCAAAGAAGTGAATACCCAAAGAAGAGAATACCCAAAGAGAATACCCAAAGAAGTGAATACCCAAAGAAGAGATTACCCAAAGAAGTGAATACCCAAAGAAGTGAATACCCAAAGAAGAGATTACCCAAAGAAGTGAATACCCAAAGAAGTGAATATCCAAAGAAGAGAATACCCAAAGAAGAGATTACCCAAAGAAGTGAATACCCAAAGAAGAGATTACCCAAAGAAGTGAATACCCAAAGAAGTGAATATCCAAAGAGATTACCCAAAGAAGAGAATACCCAAAGAAGAGATTACCCAAAGAAGTGAATACCCAAAGAAGAGAATACCCAAAGAAGAGAATACCCAAAGAAGAGAATACCCAAAGAAGAGATTACCCAAAGAAGTGAATACCCAAAGAAGTGAATACCCAAAGAAGAGAATACCCAAAGAAGAGAATACCCAAAGAAGTGAATACCCAAAGAAGAGATTACCCAAAGAAGTGAATACCCAAAGAAGAGAATACCCAAAGAAGAGAATACCCAAAGAAGAGAATACCCAAAGAAGTGAATACCCAAAGAAGTGAATACCCAAAGAAGTGAATACCCAAAGAAGAGAATACCCAAAGAAGAGAATACCCAAAGAAGAGAATACCCAAAGAAGAGATTACCCAAAGAAGTGAATACCCAAAGAAGAGAATACCCAAAGAAGAGAATACCCAAAGAAGAGAATACCCAAAGAAGAGAATACCCAAAGAAGAGAATACCCAAAGAAGTGAATACCCAAAGAAGTGAATACCCAAAGAAGAGATTACCCAAAGAAGAGAATACCCAAAGAAGAGAATACCCAAAGAAGTGAATACCCAAAGAAGAGATTACCCAAAGAAGAGAATACCCAAAGAAGAGAATACCCAAAGAAGAGAATACCCAAAGAAGAGACAAGCTGATCAAGTTTGAACATGACCCAACCACTCCACCGCTTTCTGGCTCAAACTGCACAAGAGATCCTGGAGTCTACGAGCTAAAGATAAAGACCCAGGAGGAGGCTGAAGGGCCACCTGAGAGGAGACAGAAGGGCCACCTGAGAGGAGACTGAAGGGCCACCTGAGAGGAGACTGAAGGGCCACCTGAGAGGAGACTGAAGGGCCACCTGAGAGGAGACTGAAGGGCCACCTGAGAGGAGACAGAAGGGCCACCTGAGAGGAGACTGAAGGGCCACCTGAGAGGAGACAGAAGGGCCACCTGAGAGGAGACAGAAGGGCCACCTGAGAGGAGACAGAAGGGCCACCTGAGAGGAGACAGAAGGGCCACCTGGCTCCACCAAAGGGGTGGGGGTTTTCTCACAGTGAACAGGGTGAACTTGTATGTTCATAGGAGGGGTCATTCCAAGTCACCTCCCTTTCAGAGTGGAAAACAGCTCGAGCTAGTTTTTCTTAAAAAAACATGATGGAACAGTCCTAATAAGAGCCAGATGTTGTGGTAACGCTCCGGCTGTCAGTTACACCCGAGGCTGTTATCTACCTGCCCAACAGACCTTTATCTGGGCAGCTTGTACTTTGCTGTACTTTGCTGGAACATATTACAACACATATGCACACAGTGCTGATATAGATCATTCTTTTGTCTGCAGCATCTTGGACTTGTACAAAGGATTGTGGGTGTTTTGAAGGAGCCTTTACAGTGGAACAGTCCTTTGGTAGGATTTGAAGATGTGGATCTGTTAAAGATCCTTCCTTCATCTTGGGAAGCACCCTAACCCGAACATGTGTACAGGTAGTTGTGTCACCGTGACCAGTGCACATCTGAGAGCAGCTCCCAGACGCTCTGTAGAATTCCCTAAATCAACAACAACAAAAGAGCATTCAGGACACGAGGCAGACGCCCCCTGAGTCCTGGACATGTTCAGCTGTCCCTTCCAGCCTGTTGGCGCCTCCTGGAGGTGGGGCTGAGGGACACAGCTTCCTGCCTCCCTCACCTCCTCACGATGAGCGGCGGAGATGAGCAGCAGGAGCCGGGTGTCTGTGGAGGAATGCACTGACCTGTACATGTTGCAGTACTTTGATCTTGACTTTTTGTTTCTCCTCATCAGTGTAGCCAGGCATGGACAGAAGATTGTGGATGTAGGTGAAGATCTCCCACTAACACACAAACACACACGCACACATCAGTGGTCTGAGCCTCGCACCCGGCCTGCGTCTGTCTGAGACCGACCGCTGCTCCTGTCAGTCATAATTAATGTGTGGATGCACACATATCAAGCACAGCCTTTGGCAAATCAGAACATCACCATACCTTTCGGAGGGGGTCTCTCAGGTAGCAGTCAATGATCCTCTCATACAGATGTTTGTTCTCGTAAAGAAACTCACAGATTTGGTAGCTGGAAGGCAGAATGAGACAGAAAGGCAGTAGATGACAACACGCTCTGGGATTACCCGTCATGATGTACTTTTTATCCCTGCACAAGCAGCTCAGGTAAGCACAGTCTCAGCTCAGTGTTTCATTTGGACAACATGGTCAGAATGGTCAGAATCTTATGGCTGATTAGTTTATGAAAATATTGTGAAAAACAGTCCATCCTCTTTCAATGAGAAGGTTTTATGTATCAGAACCAGAGGTGGGTAGTAACGAATTACATTTACTTGAGTAAGTTTTTGAAAACATTATACTTTTGGGAGTAGTTTTAAATCTCTATACTTTTTGCTTTTACTTGAGTAGATTTGTACAGCAGAAACTGTCCTTGTTCTGCCCCTTAATTTGTTGTAAGATAGGTGTTTAATGTTAATTTAGTCTCGGTCTATTCAGACCTTTATTTTGAAGGTCAGCTCTGGTATGAAACAGGAAGTGTGCAATCTTCTTTAGTTTTCAGTCAGCCACATGTGAAGAAGTTCATCCACTGCAATCTGCCTTCTGTTTATGCCATCGACACCACCGTCTGTAAGTTTTGATTTAATATTCAGGAGTAGAATTTATTTAAGCTTTATTTGTGGAGAATCTTTACAGTAAATGTGAAGTTTGATTACAATATGATGCCTATGGGTTCATATTAGTTTGTTTAAAGTAAACATGGCATTCTGATTTTCTGTTTGACTTTTTATAATGATTCTAAACTAAAAGGAGCCATTTTATTTCTGTCCTACAGTTTTACTCCATGTTAAAACGTGTACGTGGTTCATCAAATTAAAGTGGAGCTAAGGAAGCTACAACCTGACTCACGTGTTCATTCAACTGGAGTTAGCTTACTGCTAAATTGTGTTAGACACACGCAAGGAGAGCAGAATAGTAAAAAGACGATTTGCAGCTGGCTGAACAGCAGTAAAGCAGCTACATCAACAGATATAGATGAAGCACACCCCGAAGGTGCAAGACAGAAAGACCTGATATCTCCTCAAGATGGAGTGTCAGTTAAAAGCAGTAAAAGTGGTTCAAGTTCAAAATGCTCAAGTGCATCATCAGTCAGTGCTGCAGCAGCACGCGCTAGGGCCAAAGCAGAAGCGGCTCGTGTTTCATTCGCCCAGAGAGAGATCAGCATAAAAGTTGATAAAGCAAGACTAGAAGCCAACCTTGAAGCACTGAATCTTGAAAAAGAAGCTGCAGCTGCTATTGCCCAAGCTGAGGTTTTGGAAGCAGCAGCAGAATTAGAGACTGAAGAACACCATAGTTGGAAAAGCCTCCCGCATGTGGTACAGAAGACACATGAGCGTGTAAGTGACTACATCAAAAACCAAACTATGCAGCTTAACCAATGCACTGAATCCGTCCATATGTCCCTGATATCAGAGTACCCCATTGAGAATACTTTGCAACCACCAACTAAGTACACTAATAAAGACGAGTACATTGTGAAAGACTGCTGGCCCCCACCATTCCAGCCACAATCAAGTTCAGAAGCATCTAATCCATATCGGACTGCTCACATCTCGACTACACCAGCCCAGCTATCTAGAGAAGACCACTTTCAAGTTCAAAATGAAGCACAGTTACAAGAAACAAATTGAAATACGCTTCAGCCAAATGCCAAGTTAACTTTTCCACAGTATTCTGACACCTCACACATGCACCCACCAGAGTCTTCAGTAATGATGAACATGGCAAAATACTTGGCACGCAAAGAGCTTGTGAGCACTGGTTTATCGCACTTTGATGATCGTCCAGAGTCATATAGAGTATGGAAATCTGCCTTCTCAAACACCATCAAGGATTTGGATCTCACTGCCAGTGAACAGTTGGATTTAATCTCAAAATGGCTTGGTAAGGAGTCTTCTGGATATGTCAAACGCCTAAGAGCAGTTCATATTGACAACCCAAACATTGCACTTAAAATGACCTGAGAAAGACTGGATGAATATTATGGTGCTCCAGAAGTCATAGAAAGTGCTCTCTTCAAGAAATTGGACAACTTTCCTAAAATCACAAACAAAGATAATCGCAAGTTAAGAGAGCTTGGGGATCTACTAATGGAGCTACTCTTAGCAAAAAAGGATGGCTACTTACCCGGCTTGGCATACTTGGACACTGCTCGTGGCATTAAACCCATTCTGGAAAAGTTGCCATACAACCTGCAAGAAAAATGGATCACTCAAGGGTCAAAGTATAAAGAGGACTATAAGGTTGGTTACCCCCCCTTCTCCTTTTTCACCTTCTTCATTTGCTACCAAGCCAAAACAAGAAACGATCCCAGCTTTGCCTTTTTTGGAAGCAGCTCTGTGACAGAAAATCCAAACTCACGTCACATAAATTTCAGAACCCCAGTCTCAGTGCACAAGACCAAAATCTCCTATGGAGTTATACAAAATGAAGCACAGCTTAAAGATGATGTGGCCAAGCATTGCCCGATCCACAACAAACCTCACCCCTTAAAGAAGTGCCGTGGCTTCAGGCTAAAAACCATCGAAGAACGCAAGGCTTACTTGAGGGATCAAGGAATCTGTTTTAAATGCTGTTCGTCCACTACTCATCTCGCCCGTGACTGCAAAGTTACACTGAAATGTGATGAATGCGACACTGACAAGCACATCACAGCTCTTCACCCTGGTCCACCACAATGGTTCGTCAAGACTTCAAGTCCTGTGAAAGATGACGGCGGGGAGTCTGAGAAGGAGGACACTACACCAGGATCAGTCGTAAGTCCTCTGTGCACTGAAGTTTGTGGAGACCGCTTCAAGTCAAAATCCTGTTCAAAGATATGTCTAGTCAAGGTCTACCCAAAAGAGCACCCACAACGAGCTATCAAAATGTATGGTATGATTGATGACCAGAGCAACAAATCTCTGGCCAGGTCAGAGTTTTTCAACTTATTTAAAATCAAAGCAGGCTCATACCCCTACACCCTGAAGACTTGTGCTGGCTTAGCATCAACCTCTGGCAGGAGAGCAAATGGCTACCAAATTGAGGCAGTGAATGATGGAATCAGTTTCGTGAGCAAGCAATGAACCGCCTCTCTTCACTACAGCGCACATTGGAGCGTAAGCCAAAAATGAAAGACCAGTTTATTGCCTTTATGCAAAAGATATTTGACAATCACGCGGAGCCAGCATCCCCATTACCAAAAGGAAAAGAGTGCTGGTACTTGCCAATGTTTGGGGTCTATCATCCGAGAAAACCTGACCAAATCAGGGTTGTCTTTGACTCAAGTGCTCAATACAATGGCATCTCCCTAAACAATGTGCTACTCAGCGGACGAGACTTGAATAACAGTCTTTTGGGAGTTCTCATTCGTTTCAGAAGAGAGCGAGTAGCAGTCATGGCCGACAACAGATGTTTCATTGTTTTGTTGTAAGAGAAGATCACCGGAACTACTTAAGGCGGTAGCATGGTTGCCGCGTCTGTCACGGCGGTGGTGGACCATGACGTCAAAATGACGTTTCAGGCCTGGCGCTTCCCTGGAAAAGACGGCGCAGCGCGCTGTCGTGCACCAGTCGATTTTTGTAACTTGGCGGCGCCGAGCACAACGAACCGGATGGACCGATGTGAGACCAGGCTCAGTGAGGAGGTGCGTTTGTACAGGCAGCTGTACGGAACTGCAGTGAAACAGCACAGGGACCACGTAAACTCCCCAAACTGGTGCACAGAGATGGGCAGAACTTTGGGGAAAGAGGGAGAGTTCTGTAAGAATGTGTGGAAGAAGCTACGGGACAGATACGTGAAGGCAAAGAAGAGGGCAGAGACTCTGTTGATGCCAGGGGCTTCAAACCTTCACCTCTATTAACTGAATTAAAAAATTAAAATGATCCGAAAACTGCAGCAGTATCATTAATTACAGTATTCTTGCTCTTGACAGCGGCATTGTTTTCTTCTCCACTTTCGTGGTTGTAGAGTAGAGGTAACCTTCACGTAGCAGCGCCACCTCTGTGACGGAGAAAATTGCAACTACTGGCGCGCAACGACTTGCGCGACTATATAGGGTCCTATGGCGGGCACGAACTCGTGACGTCATCAACACCGCTCGCGCGAGCAGACGCGGCAACCATGCTAGAGCCTTTACGCTTCCTCTGGTACAGAGATAACGACCCCAGTAAGGACATTATCGAGTACAGGATGAGGGTTCACGTATTTGGCAACAGCCCTTCTCCAGCTTTGGCGACATATTGTCTCAGGAGAGCAGCAATGAAGGGAGAGCAGCAGTATGGGTCAGACACCAGACACTTCGTAGAGCAGGAGTTCTATGTAGATGACGGTCTTGTTTCCACACTAACAGAAGAAGAGGCAATTCGTCTGTTACAGAAAACCCAGGCATCTCTTTCGGAGTCAAACTTGAGACTTCACTAGATCGCATCCAACAGCATTGAAGTCTTAAGAGCTTTTCCAGCTGAAGATCATGCTAAGGATATTAAAGATCTCTACTTGGATGGAGACGCAGTACCAACACAGCGAAGCCTCGGATTGAGTTGGGATGTCAAAAGGGATATATTCACCTTCCAAGTCTCCATCAATGACAAGTCATTTACAAGACGTGGTGTCCTTTCCACCATAAACAGTCTTTTTGATCCTCTCGGCTTTGTTGCTCCTGTGACCATTCAAGGCAAGTTGTTGCTGAGGGAGCTCACCCAGGATGGAACTGACTGGGACATCCCACTCCCTCAAGACAAATCTGAAGTTTGGGAGACATGGAGAGATTCGCTACAGGAATTGCAACATCTTCACATCCCTCGAGCTTATACCATTACTTCTTGCTCCAATGCCAGTCGGAAGGAGTTATGTGTTTTCTCAGATGCCTCGACCAACGCTATTGGTGCCATAGTATACCTGAAGACTACAGATGAAAATGGCCAGATACATGTGGGGTTTGTCTTTGGAAAAGCGAGACTCGCACCACCAACTGAACCAACCATACCCAGATTAGAACTCTGTGCGGCAGTGCTAGCCGTAGAAATGGCCGAACTCATCGTTCAAGAGATTGACATTCAAGTTGATGCTGTTACCTTCTACTGCGACAGTAAAGTGGTGCTGGGCTATATTCATAATCAGTCAAAACGCTTTTATGTGTATGTCCACAACAGGGTTCAGAGAATCCGGCAGTCTACAGAACCAAATCAATGGAAGTATGTGCCTACGGAGCATAACCCAGCTGACCATGCTTCAAGGTCAGTCCAAGCTTCAAAGCTCACTGGAACCAGCTGGCTCACAGGTCCAGCATTCTTATGCAAATCACAGACAACCATTGAGCAGCAAGAGACCTTTGAGCTCATCAATCCAGATTCTGACGTAGAAATCCGATCACAAGTAACAAGCTGTGTCACAAGCCAGAAGGTCAACCAACTAGATCCTGAGAGGTCTACAAAATTCTCTTCCTGGAAGTCCTTACGAAGAGCAGTTGCAACACTCGTTCATGTAGTTAATTCCTTCAAGAAGGGCAGAAGGACCACAGGATGCAATGGTTGCCACTGGTGTCCAAAGCCTTTTACCACTGATCAGTTGTCGAAAGCCACAACAGTAATTATTCTTGCTGTACAGCGAGCCTCCTTCCCTGAAGAATTAGATGCTCTTTCAAAGGGAGATGATGTTTCCAAAAGAAGCCCACTGACTAAGCTAAATCCGACTGTAGATTCTGAAGGCCTACTAAGGATTGGAGGCAGGCTTAAACTTGCTGATGTAAGCGACAAAGAAAAGCATCCAGTCATTCTTTCAGGAAAACACCATGTGTCCACGTTGTTCATCAGACACTACCATGAGCAGGTTGAGCATCAAGGTCGGACATTCACTGAAGGCGCCATTCGAGCTGCTGGCATATGGCTAGTTGGTGGCAAGCGCTGCAGAAGCACTGTTATTCATTCATGTGTCATCTGTCGAAAGCTCCGCAAAAAAAGAGAGAAGCAAAAGATGTCAGATCTCCCGCAAGAACGACTGAGAACTTCACCACCTTTTACCTACACTGGTCTAGATGTTTTCGGTCCCTGGATTGTGACAGCTAGCCGCACAAGAGGAGGCATGGCTCAGAGTAAGTGCTGGGCTGTACTCTTCACTTGCATAATAAGTAAGTAAGTAAATGTTTATTTTTATAGCACATTTACAAGTGGCAGAGCCGCACCAAAGTGCTTTACAGTCAAAAAAAGAGCTAAAAAATGCATGGAGGAAAAGAAAAAGAAACAAAAGAAAATATCAAATAATAGATAAAAAGTGCTAGAGAACAGTGACTGGTGGAGATTTAAAATATGAAAAAGGAAAAGAAAAACATTTAATAAGGCAACCAGGGGACACTTTATACAAGTGTTTAAAAACAAGGGAGGACCCTAACCAAAGGCCAGTTTAAAAAGGTGGGTTTTTATCAGGGATTTAAAACTATCTACCGAATCGGCTGCGCGGATGTGGAGGGGGAGACGGTTCCAGAGAGTGGGGGCCACTATGGCAAAGGCTCTGTCTCCTTTTGATTTTAGCCTGGACCTAGGCCCTTCCAGAAGAAGTTGGTCGGCTGAACGAAGTGCTCTAGTGGGGATGTGACGGTGGAGGAGGTCGGACAGATATGAGGGGGCCAAGCCATGGAGGGATTTGTGGACTATGAGTAGCAGTTTGAAATTGATACGGAAGTGAATAGGGAGCCAGTGGAGTGATGCAAGGACCGGGGTGATGTGTTCACGTTTTTTAGTGCGGGTGAGGAGACGGGCAGCAGAGTTTTGAACCAGCTGCAGACGGTGGATTTGGGATTTGTCGATGCCAGTGTAAAGGGCATTGCAGTAGTCCAGTTGGCAAGAGATGAAGGCATGGATAGTTCTCTCAAGATATGGTTCTTAGATGGAAAAAGCTTTTCCTAACCACTGCACTAACCTGTTTATTGAATTTGAAGGCACTGTCGAAAATAACGCCCAGATTTCTGACAGAAGGCCTGATGTTCGAGGCGAGAGGGCCCAGGGCATCGGTGGAGAAAGCCGGGGGAGGATTGCCAAAGACAATAATCTCAGTCTTCTGCTCGTTTAGGTTGAGGAAGTTGGCACTCATCCATGACTTAATGTCTGCCAGACAGTCAACTAAAGAATGGATCGCGGCCTGCCCATCAGCCTTTAGGGGGAGATATAGCTGAACGTCATCAGCAAAGCAGTGGAAGGAGATGTTATGTCTGATCAGGATTTCCCCTAAGGGTAGGATGTCTAACAGAAACAGGATGGGACCTAGTATGGAGCGTTGAGGGACCCCGCAGGTTAGGGGGGCAACAGAAGAGACAAAGTCTCCGAGCTGGACAGAAAAGGTCCTGTCGGCCAGGTACGACTGGAAGAGTTTCAGGGCTGTACCTTTGATGCCTATACGGTGCTCAAGCCGAGACAGCAAGATCCTGTGCATGAGCACACGTGCGGTCCACATAGAAGTCATTGATTCCTTAGACACTTCTTCATTCATCAATGCCTTAAGAAGATTCTTTGCAATCCGTGGTCCTTCGAAACAGCTACACTCAGACTGTGGGACCAATTTCATTGGTGCTTGCAGAGAGCTGGAGTTCCATAAGGTGATGACAGAATCAGAAGTCCAGAGGTACACAAACAATCAAGGATGCACGTGGCGTTTCAACCCACCTCACTCTTCACACATGGGCGGTGTGTGGGAACGCATGGTTGGAATCGCAAGGAGAATCTTGGACTCAATGTTGATGCGTACTCCCTCCTCCAGCTTTTCTCATGAAGTCCTGTGCACTCTGATGGCAGAAGTAACAGCCATCATCAACTCAAGACCTCTAGTTTCCGTATCCTCAGATCCAGATGTTCCACAGATACTTACTCCAACAATGCTTCTCACTCAGAAGCAGAGTGTTTCACCTCCTCCAGGGATATTCACTGAGAAGGACCTGTATAAGCAACAGTGGCGCCAAGTTCAAAGATTGGCTGAGGAATTCTGGAATCGTTGGAAACGTGAATACCTGCACACACTACAACTTCGCCACAAATGGCAAGGGTCAAGTCCCAACATTAAAAAGGGTGACGTTGTTTTGCTGAAGGATGATCGTACATGCCGCAATGATTGGCCCATGGCTCTCATAACAGACACTTTCCCAGGCAGTGATGGCAAGGTCCGCAGGATTGAGGTCAAGGTCATCAAGGATGGAGCTGCCAAAAAGTTTCTAAGGCCTGTTACAGAAGTTGTTATGCTTCTGAAGAATGAGGACTGACAAGTTTATAAGTTTATGGTTTGAGTATTGATATGTGGCATCTTAACAGATACCAGGCGGGGAGTGTTCTGCCCCTTAATTTGTTGTAAGATAGGTGTTTAATGTTAATTTAGTCTCGGTCTATTCAGACCTTTATTTTGAAGGTCAGCTCTGGTATGAAACAGGAAGTGTGCAATCTTCTTTAGTTTTCAGTCAGCCACATGTGAAGAAGTTCATCCACTGCAATCTGCCTTCTGTTTATGCCATCGACACCACCGTCTGTAAGTTTTGATTTAATATTCAGGAGTAGAATTTATTTAAGCTTTATTTGTGGAGAATCTTTACAGTAAATGTGAAGTTTGATTACAATAGGATGCCTATGGGTTCATATTAGTTTGTTTAAAGTAAACATGGCATTCTGATTTTCTGTTTGACTTTTTATAATGATGCTAAACTAACAGGAGCTATTTTATTTGTGTCCTACAGTTTTACTCCATGTTAAAACATGTACGTGGTTCATCAAATTAAAGTGGAGCTAAGGAAGCTACAACCTGACTCACGTGTTCATTCAACTGGAGTTAGCTTACTGCTAAATTGTGTTAGACACACGCAAGGAGAGCAGAATAGTCCTCTTACTCCGCTACATTAGGCTACAATGAGCTGGTTACTTTTCTTCTTACCTCTTTGGTATTCTACGCCTCATTATTTTTATCCCCCCGCGTACGCCTCATTTTAATGTTTTATTCTGACAGAGAGAGAGACTTCCGCCAAAGGCTCTACCACCTGACTGTGTTCCACCAATCAGACGTAGCCGTGCAGTCTGGTCACGTGACCGTACTCAATCTCAGCGCCGGGACGGGTTAGCTTTAGCATTAGCAGTCGTAGCGAACAAACAAAGAAACAGATGAAAAATGTCAGAACCAACGGTGGGAAATGAAGACGCAGACGAGGCCTCATACTGAAAGCATGTTTACCTTACAAAGAGTGAGAAACAGCAGCTACAATATGTGTCTTCTGTGTCAACCAAAACAAACGCACATTTCAGCAGAAACTCAACATCTAAGTTTTTTTTTTTTTCCCCATGGATAGGTGAATGTTTGTTTTTTAGGTTACATATGGGTTACATATGTTTTAAACATTTCCTAAGTCTCTTATTTTTTATTGAAGTACTTGAATTTACCTGGATTATTTTAATTTAAGCTATTTTGTAATTAATTAATTCATTTTAATTTATTTTATCAACTGGATGAACTCTAATTTGCCTAAAGATGATTATTTAGTATTTTTGTCTATCTGATTGAATGCTTGTGTTAACAAATAAATCAGACGTTACTCAACAGTTACTCAGTACTTGAGTAGTTTTTTCACCAAGCACTTTTTTACTCTTACTCAAGTAATTATTTGGATGACTATTTTTTACTTTTACTTGAGTCATATTATTCTGAAGTAACAGTACTTTTACTATGTAAAATGTATAAAATGTAAATGTAAATGTATTTTATTTCTACAGCCCTTTACAGACAATCCTTACGATGTACCAAAATGCTTTAGAGCAGGTAATAAATAAAGAGAAGAATAAGTAAAAACAAATAAAAACAATAAAAGAACAGTGAAAGCAATAAAATACAACAAAATCGAATAAGATAAAATAAGATAAAAGTGTCATCATACTACTGGCTATTAAAAGCAATCCTAAATAAGTAGGTGCATGGCTTTCTCAAGGTCATGACGACTTAAAAACATTTTAACTTTGGCCAGGAGACGTAACTGGAAAAAACTAGTCCTGACGACATTGTTCATTTGTTTGTCCAACCTCAGGTGACTGTCAAAGGTCACTCCCAGATTTCTGACGGTTGAACTAAGCTTTGAAGACGAGGTGCCAAAGCCAGCCGTCACAGTGTCCCCAAACATATAGTATCCCAATATACTTTGTACTCTACCCACCTCTGATCAGAACACAATAAAAATCCTCAGCAGGTGTTAAAATGAACACATGACATATTACACTGTGTCGGAGTGTGTGAAAAACCCATAAAGCCACAGCTTGTAGAAGCACCTTCAGCAGAAATAAGCTGAAGCAACCAGAAAACATCAAAAAGAAATCCCATTCAAATGTGATTTGCTTCAGTCTTTAGGCAGCTACTCACAACTTGGCTTTCTCTGCTAAAGTAAGCAGCCTTTCTTCATTAAACTGGACCACACCCCCGACCTGCAGCAGCTCCAGCAGAACCTGCCAACAGGAACAAAGAGTCATCCCGCTGGAACATTCTTCCTCTTCTTGTTCTGAGTTTGAATACATTTAATGGGAGAAAAATCGGATTTTTCTATGGCATAATTTCTATCTAATCTAATTTCTGTTGTCATTGAATTCCAGCTGAATCTAAACGCTAATCATTTTGATAGATTTCCATTTGTCGTTCTCATCATAAACATTTATAGTTGATCATTTATCTGTGGAACCAGGCTTTCCTGGTTGCAGCCATAATATTCCTGTTGTTCACATGATTGATACTTTTTGTTCAGATCCCTTAAAGATGAATAAAGAACCCCTGAATGATGCTGTAAGCCCAGGATCTCTATACTTCAACCTGCTGTCTTTCAGTGTGTCGAGAATCATCGTCTGGGCAGCACAGGAACTCCAGCACCTGAAAGACAGAGTAAAGCTCCTTTAAGCATCACACATTTCCAGAGAAGCGGAGACTTCCTGATCACTTCCACTGTGCTGAACTATGGGCTGGAGCTGAGGTGGAATACAGCACTGTGAAATCTAACAAGTATGCTGTCCTGGCTCCTTCTACAACCTCTTCTGTAGGCCACCAAACATCTGGAACAGAGGAATGGAGAGGATCTCTCCCTGTGACCAACGTCCCAGAGTATGAACCCCAGATGAGTTCAGGCCGATCTGCTGTTGCTCTGCAGCAGGCAGAAGCCCCGACATGTGTTCATTTGTTGCATGGAAGCATAGTAAAATGAATTATCATGATGATTTCTGGGTGCTTTTGCCTCAGAGTTGTGATTTTTGTTGGTGTTGATTGGACGGGCTTTGGTCACGGTACCGTAACATGCTCAGTATACTCAGGTATCAGTATATCACCATGTTTGATGGAGTTCTTGGGCTGCTGGGTTACCTGATCAAAGAGCTTCCTGTTCACAAACAGGGTGTTGTTTGGCTTGGCCAACTGGCGAGCCAAAAAGGTGAAGAGCCCGCCAACCTGGGATGGAGTAAAGTCTGGGTTGTCCACCATTACCTTGAATAGAAGAAATGCATATTAATAATCAGAGTAGAAAATATAACCTCCCTGGATACAGGTTTTAACCCAGTGAGGGAGGAAAATTGTGGCATTTGGTATAAAAAAAAAAAAAAAAAAAAATTAAACATTTTGAAAAATGTAAGAATCATTTTTAAAAAAAAACAATGAAAAGAAAAAGTTCCTTCCAAAGAACTGAGAGTGTTTTACATTGATTATAGTCTTTAAACAATTCAAATCATTCTATTCATTACTTTGACTTAAAGTGCTTGTGATAGCTGGACATTTGGCATAATTTGGATAAAATACCAGTGTAGCCTATAAATATGACCCAGCCCTCCCACATGTTCATGAAGAGGCGGAGCATAAACCCTGGCGCAAAGCCTGAGTGGACCAATCACAAAAACAGACACTCCTATAAATATGGACTGAGAAAGGAAGCACAAGAGTTTTACTTTTGGACAGTGGGCACTGCTGTTTGCACAACTTTCAGTTTATCTCCACAGTAACAAGGAAATGTGAGTCACTTAGATACTTTATTCATCCCACAAGAAAGCCACTGAATCCTCAAATGTTTTATTTTGCTCTTATATATTTAGCTGGGTTTGAAAATAAGAGCCATTTGTGTCATTTTTCAGTTTCCTACACAAAACACAACTAAACTAAAGCTGGAAATCCAGTGATGGACTGGGTTTGGCTGATACCATTAATGTGTTACTCAGCTGAGTTTAGACGAGATTACATTACATCACATTACATCACATTACGGTCATTCTGCAGACGCTTTTAACCAAAGTGACTTACAATAAGTGCGTTCAACATCGGTAGGCAAAAGAACTTCAGGTCACAAGAAATCATAAGTGCATTTCCTTCCAAAACCAAACAGCTAAGAGCAAAACTAGTGCCAGAGTAAATGCGATAAGTTAGGTACCTAGACAGATGGGAAGACAATTTAGAAAACAAAGACAATTTAGGATTCAATATAAACACAAGAAACTTGTGCTAAAGAAATTAAAAATTTAAATAAAATAAAGGACCAGACTCATTGAATAATTCCCTACACTCCCTATTATATAGATCAGTGAGCAGTGCTGACCAACATGTCATTGGGGTCATCAGGTGGGAACCTCCTTCCATCAGTGTTTCGTCTAGTTGGGCCCACGACACCTCCAGGAGGCTAGACAATGACCACTGGCGTCCCAGAGTCACCCCCCTAATGCCAGCCAACACAATATGCGAACGCATATTGAGATCAATCAGGACACTAAACTACAGACATGTCTTAAAGGGATAGCAGACCGTGCAGACCGAAGTGCAGACCGAGCAGCAAACACCGTAACAGGCGCGGCTGTCGGCAGGCGGCAGCAGGCAGTGATACGAAGGGAGAGAAAATAGGGCCAAGAGATTGGGAGGCCTGACTTTATCTGGGTGAACCATTTTGTGATGCAAATGTATTACTCTGTTGAACGCATATTGTTTTGAGAAGCAAGACGCTTTATTTTTTAAACCCCAGCCAACTAGCCGGAACTACCTTCATCAACACCAAAACGAGGCTGGAACTCTGCTCACAGGACACAGCAGGGGGTAAGAAGATGTTCAGAAATGATGTTGCTGATATGGGATGTTACACAGCTTCATGTCAGAAGAGGCGAACTATCCCTTTAAGACACATAGCCCTGGATGACTTTTGATGCTCTGCTTCCACATTGAGATAAAACTAAAGTTATTGTTTAGGGTCCCATATACTTTGGAAAAATGGAGTTAACTGTAGACGGCATTTCCTTGGCTTCTAACGCTTCTGATGACATCTAACAGCAGAGGTCATAGTTCCTCCCATGATGCACTGAAAACGAGATCTCTTCCTTTCCGTTCCCTTCCTCTCCTCTTTTTTTTAAAAATGCATTTGAAAGCCACAATTGTTTGAGTTGAATATTTCTAATCTACTGTTTCTGACCCCCCCCGCGCAATACAAAACAAGACCTGGTATCAAATTGCTTGTTCATATTGTTATTCATGTTAATGTGTGTTATAATAGAAAAGATTAGATTCAAGAAAATAACCCAACAGCATGCCAAATGATTGTTGTGATGTTACCTGAAGTAAGATGTCCACTATCCTCTGCTGGTACTCAAGAGCCTGCTTGTCATTTTTAAAGTCATCAAATGTCTGGAGGGAAGAAATAATCACATCTTAATTTATAGAAAACAAAACTATAAAAGTGACGGCTGACACATACGTCATTTAAGAAGAAAAACGATAATGATACAGCAATTATTCTGTATAAAAATCTGTACTTCCTGAATCGTGTAAACCTTACTTAATGTATCTGGATACATGGCGCATCATCTTTAAAGTGAGAGGCGCACAGTTCTCCCACCAAGGCATATACAGGGAGAACCAGGAGAATCCTCATCAAACACATTCTTACTGAAATACTGAATAAAATAAATAAATCAATCAGAATTCCATAAAAACTATTATTCTTATTCACAGTCAGAACTTTCCCAGCTTCACCTGCAGGGTTTCACACCAACGTTTCTACCCGGTTCTGCTCAAGCATGAGCAGAAAGGTACACCGTGCACTTTAACATGGATTAAAGGTGCAGTTGAAGAATGTTTTTCTCCTCAAATTGCTGTTCCTCAATATAGCTCTTCCAGCTCAACGCAGCACAGTTCTCATCAGGTTTGTGGTGTCATTAAAGCAGAATATTGAAAAGAAGTCGATCAAATAAAAAGTTTGTGCACTGATGTTGGACTACGCTGGACTGGAAAGACTGCGCAGACCAACACGTTATTTCATGTACAGAATGCATCTCATGGCTGGACTGAGCCAACATAAACGGCTAACAGGCACAGGGGGAAACTGGAGTTCAGGCCAAAGCAAGCGGCTGGGAGCTGGGCATTTGGTGTGACACATCAAAAAGCCAACAATCCCTTTCCCTGAAGGTGAGCTTTGTATTCAAATACAACAGATTCAGATTAATAGACAATTATTATATAAATTCTTAGCAGTCATGAATGTGTACTATATGACAAGAGTGAAAATACTCTCACCATGGCAAGCACATTGAGAAATTCCCGGGTGTCAAAGTGGAGGAGTGTTTGAATAAAAGGGAAAACGTCCTCCTCCTCCGATGAGTCGCCTGAATGGAGCCGGATCAGGAACTCAAACACCTGACACATGCAAACACAAACAAGAGCAAATTCCATGAACACAGAAATGTCTGTTTCCAATCATTCCTGACCACCGCCTGTTTGCAGCTCAGCCACACACAGGGCCACCCAGAAAGCTGAGGGATAAGCACCTTTTCTATTTCATCCTTACTGACCGCCAGAGGCGGTGCTTTCAAGCACTGAATGATACATCTCGCGCATGCGCAGGTCGAGTGTTTATACCAACAACGTCACTCGTGACCCCCTGCTGACCCCGGAGAGCCTATATCTTCCGGCAACATCAGCAGGTCAGTCCCTACAGAATCTTCTCGCGAGTATACGAGGATTCTGAGTGACAGAACGCTCTGGCGGTCATCCAGGATTCATAGAACCGTAGTTACACACGTAACTTTCGTTCTATTTCATCCTTACTGACCGCCAGAGGCGGTGCTTTCAAGCACTGGATGACTAATACCAGAAAAGTCACGAGGAATCCAGCACCTACTCACTTTACTGAGAGGAAGCAGCAGAGATGTATCATTCAGTGCTTGAAAGCACCGCCTCTGGCGGTCATCCAGGATTCATAGAACCGTAGTTACACACGTAACTTTCGTTCTGCATGCATGGCCATCAGTTTACACAGAAGACAACTCATCACTCCTCATCTACACATGTATCTGCATAAAAAATAATATGACAATAAAAATAATGAAAATAATAAGATATAAGAGAAGCGTCAAAGCTACCTTTATCCATGAAAAGAACAGAATAGAAAAATACTTCATTCATCCCCAGTGGGGGAAATTCAAATTAGTCAAGGAGCTCAACATTTTTTAAATATTTACAATGATTGTGTCATACTCCGGTTTTGATTCTGGCTTGTGCCCTGTTTTGGTTGTTTTCTTTGTTTGTTTCTGGGTTTCTTTTTCCCTTCTCTCTTCTGCCTGCAGAGGGTGTGCATGTGGGAGGCAGAGCTGACATGCCTGTTTGGAGCTTCACGAGGCACACCTGTTCCTGATCGACGCAATCAACAACCCTTCTTAAGGAGTTTCTGGTCGACACACCGATGCTGGATTATTCACCTACCTATGGTAGAAGTTCGTTGAGCAATGCGTGTGTCCTCGAGTACCATTTGGTCAAATTGAACTGTATTCTCTTTCTCCTCAGCACGACTGCCTGGGCCTGCTCTGCTCCTTCCACGCCTCTGCTCCAACACCCAGCCTAAGCTCTACCCTTTTTGTAGAGTCTCTTTTGGTTAAATTCGTGGACTAAAATAAATCCTTTTATTTTTTCCCCACTTCGGCTCTGTGCATCCCTTGGGTCCACATATAACCATCCGTGACAGATTGTAAATTAGAGCAATAGTAATCAGTCACTGTTAAATTTCTGTGGGGACAAAGGACCTCCTGAACCTCTGTCCTGCAGTTGCAGTGAGATGAGTCTTTAGCCCTATTCGGACGGGACTAGTTTAATGGGGGGACCTGGGGTAAAGTAATAATAACCGGGAAATCTAGTCCCGTCCGAACGCGCCAAGTCAGTAAAGATAGCGGAGTATGTCGGTAAACTTTGCCGAGAATTCTACCTCCTGTGAAACGGTCCGGAGTATCTACCATAGGTAATACTAATCCCGTGCGAATGCGACCTTCGGTAATAAGTACGGAATATATCGTCACATCTTTTTAAAGAGAGAAACAATTAGGTGTAAAATAGAAAATGACACTTAAATTTCGTTGTGCAATCCTTTTTTTAAACTATACTTTACATTCAGGTAAAATAAGTATCCTGAGCAAAACTTTTGGTGAACAGTACTTTACATTAAGGTCAAAAATGAATAAATCTTCTGTTCTGTTATACTGTACAATACGTTTTAGTAATACTTATCATTCAGGTAAACAAACAAAAAAGTCTTCTGCGTTTGTATACAATAATTTTGGAGGAGAATGCTTTATATTCAAGAAAACTCCTCCCATGTTAGATGAATATTACAGGGATTTCTTGTCCCGTCCGAATTGGTCATTTCTTCTCCCTGGCGTCGTCTGGTTAACCAACATTACCATACGTCCCCCCATTGAACTAGTCCCGTCCGAATAGGGCTTTAGACACACGGTCTGTATGTGGGCTGTAGATAGACCATGCTGTGATCAGATCTACCCAGTGGTGGAAGAGACACTGCCCTGTAAGCCTCCTTCATGTTAATAGCAATAACTTCAAAATTCATAAACTAGGATAGATATCTAATTAATGAAGCCTTCCTCGTGTACGGATTCATACAAAATTAAGAAGCCACTGAGGAATATTTCTAGCCGTATATATACATTCCCATAGAACACAATACAGACATAGAGCACTCTTAAATTACTCATGAGGGCAGAGAGCTGTCTCACAGAAGGCATTAATCGTGCCGAGTGCTGAAATACACACACAGAAACACTATATATACACTATAATACAGTTCAGCTTACCCATGAGCACAAATCCAAATGATATAGTGGTGTATAACAAGTATAACACACCATGTGATAAAATCAAATCAAGCATATGTACATACCTGGTTCTTAACTTGAAGCACCAGGTCTTCAGGGATGTCTCCCAGTGGATATGCCCTCCCTGCAAGACAGCAGCTACATGCAAAAACACATGCATGCAGACACACAGCAGCAAATAAGGAGTGTGTGCAATAATTACAGCTTGCATTTTATCTGTACTTTTATAGGCAGAAACCACAGCTTCAGCACAGCAGCTGCATGCATCACTGGACTGAGCAATAAATGCACATCTGTGGGATTTACCTTATGTACACCAGCAGTTTGTTCCCCATCACCACACCCTCATCTGAGCGAGAGGAAAACATGCAGTTTAATACCCTAAATACATAATATCGTGCTCAAACATTGGTTTCTTGGTTTCAAGCCTCACCCGTTATGCTCCTTCCTTCCCTAACTGTAGGGCCAATCACTGCAAAGAGTTTCTGAAATACAAAAGCAGACAAAACGGATGGATACATCACACAGTCGAAATCAAAAAGATGTGAAAAAACATAGAATTAGAAAACAATCTAAGTCTTACTGAGCTGCAATATAATCATTCAGATTGATGAGCTACAAGAGTTCAGTTCAAAATGGGCCCTCAAAATAAATCACTGAGCCAACAAAATCCACAATTTCAGAGCAACCCACATCATCTTACAAACTCAATCTTCACCTCACATTTATTGATTTATTCCTTCGTTTGTCTGTATATTTACAAGATGACTAACAAACCTTTCCTGTCAAGGTTTGGAATGAGCCTGTGAATCCAAACCTTTCAATGATCCTGCACTTAGTGGCTGAAAATAGCTCCCTCAGCAGAGAAAGGTCAAAGGGTTGCACTTTTACATATTTCCTTTAAAGTCCAGCAGAACGCTGAATTACTCTATGAAGAGCTCAGGGAACATACCCCTAATCTAATAGGGAACATACCACTGCTCCAACAGGGAACATACCCCTGCTCTAACAGGGAACATACCCCTGCTCCAACAGGGAACATACACCTGCTTTAACAGGGAACATACACCTGCTCTAACAGGGAACATACCCCTGCTCCAACCGGGAACATACCCCTGCTCCAACAGGGAACATACCCCTGCTCCAACCGGGAACATACCCCTGCTCCAACCGAGAACATACACCTGCTCTAACAGGGAACATACCCCTGCTCCAACAGGGATCATACACCTGCTCTAACAGGGACCATACCCCTGCTCTAAAAGGAACATACCCCTGCTCCAACAGGGAACATACCCCTGCTCCAACAGGGAACATACCCCTGCTCCAACCGGGAACATACCCCTGCTCCAACCGAGAACATACACCTGCTCTAACAGGGAACATACCCCTGCTCCAACAGGGATCATACACCTGCTCTAACAGGGACCATACCCCTGCTCTAAAAGGAACATACCCCTGCTCCAACAGGGAACATACCCCTGCTCCAACCGGGAACATACACCTGCTCTAAAAGGAACATACCCCTGCTCCAACAGGGAACATACATCTGCTCTAACAGGGAACATACCACTGCTCCAACAGGGAACATACCCCTGCTCCAACAGGGAACATACAACTGCTCTAACAGGGAACATACCCCTGCTCCAACAGGGAACATACACCTGCTCTAACAAGCAACATACACCTGATCTAACAGGGAAAATACCCCTGCTCTAACAGGGAACATACCCCTGCTCCAACAGGGAACATACCCCTGCTCCAAGAGGGAACATACCCCTGCTCTAACAGGGAACATACCCCTGCTCCAACAGGGAACATACCCCTGCTTTAATAGGGAACATACCCCTGCTCTAACAGGGAACATACACCTGCTCTAAAAGGAACATACCCCTGCTCTAACAAGGAACATACCCCTGCTCTAACAGTGAACATACCCCTGCTCCAACAGGGAACATACCCCTGCTCCAACAGGGAACATACCCCTGCTTTAATAGGGAACATACCCCTGCTCCAACAGGGAACATACCCCTGCTCCAACAGGGAACATACCCCTGCTCTAACAGGGAACATACACCTGCTCTAATAGGGAACATACCCCTGCTCCAACAGGGAACATACCACTGCTTTAACAGGGAACATACACCTGCTCTAAAAGGAACATACCCCTGCTCCAACAGGGAACATACCCCTGCTCTAACAAGGAACATACCCCTGCTCCAACAGGGAACATACCCCTGCTCTAACAAGAAACATACACCTGCTCTAACAGGGAACATACCCCTGCTCCAACAGGGAACATACACCTGCTCTAACAAGGAACATACCCCTGCTCTAACAGGGAACATACCCCTGCTCTAACAAGGAACATACCCCTGCTCCAACAGGGAACATACCCCTGCTCTAACAAGGAACATACCCCTGCTCTAACAGGGAACATACCCCTGCTCTAAAAGGAACATACCCCTGCTCCAACAGGGAACATACACCTGCTCTAAAAGGAACATACCCCTGCTCCAACAGGGAACATACCCCTGCTCCAACCGGGAACATAAACCTGCTCTAAAAGGAACATACCCCTGCTCCAACAGGGAACATACATCTGCTCTAACAGGGAACATACACCTGCTCCAACAGGGAACATACCCCTGCTCCATCAGGGAACAAACCCCTGCTCTAACAAGGAACATACCCCTGCTCCAACAGGGAACATACACCTGTTCCAACAGGGAACATACCCCTGCTTTCATAGGGAACATACCCCTCCTCTAACAGGGAACATACACCTGTTCCAACAGGGAACATACCCCTGCTCCAACAGGGAACATACCCCTGCTTTCATAGGGAACATACCCCTCCTCTAACAGGGAACATACACCTGCTCTAAAAGGAACATACCCCTGCTCCAAAAGGGAACATACCCCTGCTCTAACAAGGAACATACCCCTGCTCCAACAGGGAACATACCCCTGCTCTAACAAGGAACATACCCCTGCTGTAACAGGGAACATACCCCTGCTCTAACAGGGAACATACCCCTGCTTTAATAGGGAACATACCCCTCCTCTAACAGGGAATATAAACCTGCTCTAAAAGAAACATACCCCTGCTCCAACAGGGAACATACCCCTGCTCTAACAAGGAACATACCCCTGCTCCAACAGGGAACATACCCCTGCTTTAACAGGGAACATACACCTGCTCTAACAAGCAACATACACCTGCTCTAACAGGGAACATACCCCTGCTCCAACAGGGAACATACCCCTGCTCCAACAGGGAACATACCCCTGCTCTAACAAGGAACATACCCCTGCTCCAACAGGGAACATACACCTGCTCTAACAGGGAACATACACCTGCTCTAACAGGGAACATACCCCTACTCTAACAGGGAACATACCCCTACTCCAACAGGGAACATACCCCTACTCCAACAGGGAACATACCCCTGCTCCAACAGGGAACATACCCCTGCTCCAACAGGGAACATACACCTGCTCTAACAGGGAACATACACCTGCTCTAACAGGGAACATACCCCTGCTCTAACAGGGAACATACCCTTGCTCCAACAGGGAACACCCCTGCTCCTAAAGGGAACATACACCTGCTCTAAAAGGAACATACCCCTGCTCCAACAGGGAACATACACCTGCTCTAAAAGGAACATACCCCTGCTCCAACAGGGAACATAACCCTGCTCCAACCGGGAACATACACCTGCTCTAAAAGGAACATACCCCTGCTCCAACAGGGAACATACCCCTGCTCTAACAAGGAACATACCCCTGCTCCAACAGGGAACATACCCCTGCTCTAACAAGGAACATACCCCTGCTCTAACAGGGAACATACCCCTGCTCTAACAGGGAACATACCCCTGCTTTAATAGGGAACATACCCCTCCTCTAACAGGGAATATACACCTGCTCTAAAAGGAACATACCCCTGCTCCAACAGGGAACATACCCCTGCTCTAACAAGGAACATACCCCTGCTCCAACAGGGAACATACCCCTGCTCCAACAGGGAACATACACCTGCTCTAACAAGCAACATACCCCTGCTCTAACAGGGAACATACCCTTGCTCCAACAGGGAACACCCCTGCTCCAAAAGGGAACATACACCTGCTCTAAAAGGAACATACCCCTGCTCCAACAGGGAACATACACCTGCTCTAACAGGGAACATACACCTGCTCTAAAAGGAACATACCCCTGCTCCAACAGGGAACATACCACAGCTTTAACAGGGAACATACACCTGCTCTAAAAGGAACATAACCCCTGCTCCAACAGGGAACATACCCCTGCTCTAACAAGCAACATACACCTGCTCTAACAGGGAACATACCCCTGCTCTAACAGGGAACATACACCTGCTCTAACAGGGAACATGCCCCTGCTCTAACAGGGAACATACCCTTGCTCCAACAGGGAACACCCCTGCTCCAAAAGGGAACATACACCTGCTCTAAAAGGAACATACCCCTGCTCCAACAGGGAACATACACCTGCTCTAACAGGGAACATACACCTGCTCTAACAGGGAACATACCCCTGCTCTAACAGGGAACATAACCTTGCTCCAACAGGGAACACCCCTGCTCCAAAAGGGAACATACACCTGCTCTAAAAGGAACATACCCCTGCTCCAACAGGGAACATACCCCTGCTCCAACAGGGAACATACACCTGCTCTAACAGGGAACATACCCCTGCTCTAACAGGGAACATACCCTTGCTCCAACAGGGAACACCCCTGCTCCAAAAGGGAACATACACCTACTCTAACAGGGAACATACCCCTGCTCCAACAGGGAACATACACCTGCTTTAACAGGGAACATACACCTGCTCTAACAAGGAACATACCCCTGCTCCAACAGGGAACATACCCCTGCTCTAACAAGGAACATACCCCTGCTCCAACAGGGAACATACACCTGCTCTAAAAGGAACATACCCCTGCTCCAACAGGGAACATACACCTGCTCTAAAAGGAACATACCCCTGCTCCAACAGGGAACATATCCCTGCTCCAACCAGGAACATACACCTGCTCTAAAAGGAACATACCCCTGCTCCAACAGGGAACATAGCCCTGTTCTAACAAGGAACATACCCCTGCTCCAACAGGGAACATACACCTGCTCTAACAGGGAACATACACCTGCTCTAACAGGGAACATACCCCTGCTCTAACAGGGAACATACCCTTGCTCCAACAGGGAACACCCCTGCTCCTAAAGGGAACATACACCTGCTCTAAAAGGAACATACCCCTGCTCCAACAGGGAACATACCTATGCTCCAACAGGGAACATACACCTGCTCTAACAGGGACCATACCCCTGCTCTAAAAGGAACATACCCCTGCTCCAACAGGGAACATACACCTGCTCTAAAAGGAACATACCCCTGCTCCAACAGGGACCATACCCCTGCTCTAACAGGGAACATACCCCTGCTCTAACAGGGAACATACCCCTGCTCTAACAGGGAACATACCACTGCTTTAACAGGGAACATACACCTGCTCTAACAGGGAACATACCCCTGCTCTAACAGGGAACATACCCTTGCTCCAACAGGGAACACCCCTGCTCCAAAAGGGAACATACACCTGCTCTAACAGGGAACATACCCCTGCTCCAACAGGGAACATACACCTGCTTTAACAGGGAACATACACCTGCTCTAACAAGGAACATACCCCTGCTCTAAAAAGAACATACCCCTGCTCCAACAGGGAACATACCCCTGCTCCAACAGGGAACATACACCTGCTCTAACAGGGAACATACACCTGCTCTAACAGGGAACATACCCCTGCTCTAACAGGGAACATACCCTTGCTCCAACAGGGAACACCCCTGCTCCAAAAGGGAACATACACCTGCTCTAACAGGGAACATACCCCTGCTCCAACAGGGAACATACACCTGCTTTAACAGGGAACATACACCTGCTCTAACAAGGAACATACCCCTGCTCCAACAGGGAACATACCCCTGCTCTAACAAGGAACATACCCCTGCTCCAACAGGGAACATACACCTGCTCTAAAAGGAACATACCCCTGCTCCAACAGGGAACATATCCCTGCTCCAACCAGGAACATACACCTGCTCTAAAAGGAACATACCCCTGCTCCAACAGGGAACATAGCCCTGTTCTAACAAGGAACATACCCCTGCTCCAACAGGGAACATACACCTGCTCTAACAGGGAACATACACCTGCTCTAACAGGGAACATACCCCTGCTCTAACAGGGAACATACCCTTGCTCCAACAGGGAACACCCCTGCTCCTAAAGGGAACATACACCTGCTCTAAAAGGAACATACCCCTGCTCCAACAGGGAACATACCCCTGCTCCAACAGGGAACATACACCTGCTCTAACAGGGACCATACCCCTGCTCTAAAAGGAACATACCCCTGCTCCAACAGGGAACATACACCTGCTCTAAAAGGAACATACCCCTGCTCCAACAGGGAACATACCCCTGCTCTAACAGGGAACATACCCCTGCTCTAACAGGGAACATACCACTGCTTTAACAGGGAACATACACCTGTTCTAACAGGGAACATACCCTTGCTCCAACAGGGAACACCCCTGCTCCAAAAGGGAACATACACCTGCTCCAACAGGGAACATACCCCTGCTCCAACAGGGAACATACACCTGCTCTAACAGGGAACATACCCCTGCTCCAACAGGGAACACCCCTGCTCCAAAAGGGAACATACACCTGCTCTAAAAGGAACATACCCCTGCTCCAACAGGGAACATACACCTGCTCTAACAGGGAACATACACCTGCTCTAAAAGGAACATACCCCTGCTCCAACAGGGAACATACCACTGCTTTAACAGGGAACATACACCTGCTCTAAAAGGAACATAACCCCTGCTCCAACAGGGAAAATACCCCTGCTCTAACAAGCAACATACACCTGCTCTAACAGGGAACATAGCCCTGCTCTAACAGGGAACATACACCTGCTCTAACAGGGAACATGCCCCTGCTCTAACAGGGAACATACCCTTGCTCCAACAGGGAACACCCCTGCTCCAAAAGGGAACATACACCTGCTCTAAAAGGAACATACCCCTGCTCTAACAGGGAACATACCCTTGCTCCAACAGGGAACACCCCTGCTCCAAAAGGGAACATACACCTGCTCTAAAAGGAACATACCCCTGCTCCAACAGGGAACATATCCCTGCTCCAACCGGGAACATACACCTGCTCTAAAAGGAACATACCCCTGCTCCAACAGGGAACATAGCCCTGCTCTAACAAGGAACATACCCCTGCTCCAACAGGGAACATACACCTGCTCTAACAGGGAACATACACCTGCTCTAACAGGAAACATACCCATGCTCTAACAGGGAACATACCCCTGCTCGAACAGGGAACATACCCCTGCTCCATCCGGGAACATACACCTGCTCTAAAAGGAACATACCCCTGCTCCAACAGGGAACATACACCTGCTCTAACAGGGACCATACCCCTGCTCCAACAGGGAACATACCCCTGCTCCATCCGGGAACATACACCTGCTCTAAAAGGAACATACCCCTGCTCCAACAGGGAACATACACCTGCTCTAACAGGGACCATACACCTGCTCCAACAGGAACATACCCCTGCTCCAACAGGGAACATACACCTGCTCTAAAAGGAACATACCCCTGCTCCAACCGGGAACATACACCTGCTCTAACAGGGAACATACCCCTGCTCTAACAGGGAACATACCCTTGCTCCAACAGGGAACACCCCTGCTCCAAAAGGGAACATACACCTGCTCTAAAAGGAACATACCCCTGCTCCAACAGGGAACATACCCCTGCTCCAACAGGGAACATACACCTGCTCTAACAGGGAACATACACCTGCTCTAACAGGGAACATACCCCTGCTCTAACAGGGAACATACCCTTGCTCCAACAGGGAACACCCCTGCTCCAAAAGGGAACATACACCTGCTCTAACAGGGAACATACCCCTGCTCCAACAGGGAACATACACCTGCTTTAACAGGGAACATACACCTGCTCTAACAAGGAACATACCCCTGCTCTAAAAAGAACATACCCCTGCTCCAACAGGGAACATACCCCTGCTCCAACAGGGAACATACACCTGCTCTAACAGGGAACATACACCTGCTCTAACAGGGAACATACCCCTGCTCTAACAGGGAACATACCCTTGCTCCAACAGGGAACACCCCTGCTCCAAAAGGGAACATACACCTGCTCTAACAGGGAACATACCCCTGCTCCAACAGGGAACATACACCTGCTTTAACAGGGAACATACACCTGCTCTAACAAGGAACATACCCCTGCTCCAACAGGGAACATACCCCTGCTCTAACAAGGAACATACCCCTGCTCCAACAGGGAACATACACCTGCTCTAAAAGGAACATACCCCTGCTCCAACAGGGAACATATCCCTGCTCCAACCAGGAACATACACCTGCTCTAAAAGGAACATACCCCTGCTCCAACAGGGAACATAGCCCTGTTCTAACAAGGAACATACCCCTGCTCCAACAGGGAACATACACCTGCTCTAACAGGGAACATACACCTGCTCTAACAGGGAACATACCCCTGCTCTAACAGGGAACATACCCTTGCTCCAACAGGGAACACCCCTGCTCCTAAAGGGAACATACACCTGCTCTAAAAGGAACATACCCCTGCTCCAACAGGGAACATACCCCTGCTCCAACAGGGAACATACACCTGCTCTAACAGGGACCATACCCCTGCTCTAAAAGGAACATACCCCTGCTCCAACAGGGAACATACACCTGCTCTAAAAGGAACATACCCCTGCTCCAACAGGGAACATACCCCTGCTCTAACAGGGAACATACCCCTGCTCTAACAAGGAACATACCACTGCTTTAACAGGGAACATACACCTGTTCTAACAGGGAACATACCCTTGCTCCAACAGGGAACACCCCTGCTCCAAAAGGGAACATACACCTGCTCCAACAGGGAACATACCCCTGCTCCAACAGGGAACATACACCTGCTCTAACAGGGAACATACCCCTGCTCCAACAGGGAACACCCCTGCTCCAAAAGGGAACATACACCTGCTCTAAAAGGAACATATCCCTGCTCTAAAAGGAACATACCCCTGCTCCAACAGGGAACATACCACTGCTTTAACAGGGAACATACACCTGCTCTAAAAGGAACATAACCCCTGCTCCAACAGGGAACATACCCCTGCTCTAACAAGCAACATACACCTGCTCTAACAGGGAACATAGCCCTGCTCTAACAGGGAACATACACCTGCTCTAACAGGGAACATGCCCCTGCTCCAACAGGGAACATACCCTTGCTCCAACAGGGAACACCCCTGCTCCAAAAGGGAACATACACCTGCTCTAAAAGGAACATACCCCTGCTCTAACAGGGAACATACCCTTGCTCCAACAGGGAACACCCCTGCTCCAAAAGGGAACATACACCTGCTCTAAAAGGAACATACCCCTGCTCCAACAGGGAACATATCCCTGCTCCAACCGGGAACATACACCTGCTCTAAAAGGAACATACCCCTGCTCCAACAGGGAACATAGCCCTGCTCTAACAAGGAACATACCCCTGCTCCAACAGGGAACATACACCTGCTCTAACAGGGAACATACACCTGCTCTAACAGGAAACATATCCATGCTCTAACAGGGAACATACCCCTGCTCCAACAGGGAACATACCCCTGCTCCATCCGGGAACATACACCTGCTCTAAAAGGAACATACCCCTGCTCCAACAGGGAACATACACCTGCTCTAACAGGGACCATACCCCTGCTCCAACAGGGAACATACCCCTGCTCCATCCGGGAACATACACCTGCTCTAAAAGGAACATACCCCATCTCCAACAGGGAACATACACCTGCTCTAACAGGGACCATACACCTGCTCCAACAGGAACATACCCCTGCTCCAACAGGGAACATACACCTGCTCTAAAAGGAACATACCCCTGCTCCAACCGGGAACATACACCTGCTCTAACAGGGACCATACCCCTGCTCCAATAGGGAACATACCCCTCCTCTAACAGGGAACATACACCTGCTCTAAAAGGAACATACCCCTGCTCCAACAGGGAACATACCCCTGCTCTAACAAGGAACATACCCCTGCTCCAAAAGGGAACATACCCCTGCTCTAACAAGGAACATACCCCTGCTCTAACAGGGAACATACCCCTGCTCTAACAGGGAACATACCCCTGCTCTAACAGGGAACATACCCCTGCTCTAACAGGGAACATACCCTTGCTCCAACAGGGAACACCCCTGCTCCAAAAGGGAACATACACCTGCTCTAAAAGGAACATACCCCTGCTCCAACAGGGAACATACCCCTGCTCCAACAGGGAACATACACCTGCTCTAACAGGGAACATACACCTGCTCTAACAGGGAACATACACCTGCTCTAACAGGGAACATACCCCTGCTCTAACAGGGAACATACCCTTGCTCCAACAGGGAACACCCCTGCTCCAACAGGGAACATACCACAGCTTTAACAGGGAACATACACCTGCTCTAAAAGGAACATAACCCCTGCTCCAACAGGGAACATACCCCTGCTCTAACAAGCAACATACACCTGCTCTAACAGGGAACATACCCCTGCTCTAACAGGGAACATGCCCCTGCTCTAACAGGGAACATGCCCCTGCTCTAACAGGGAACATACCCTTGCTCCAACAGGGAACACCCCTGCTCCAAAAGGGAACATACCCCTTCTCCAACAGGGAACATACCCCTGCTCCAACAGGGAAGATACACCTGCTCTAACAGGGAACATACACCTGCTCTAACAGGGAACATACCCCTGCTCTAACAGGGAACATACCCTTGCTCCAACAGGGAACACCCCTGCTCCAAAAGGGAACATACACCTGCTCTAACAGGGAACATACACCTGCTCTAACAGGGAACATACACCTGCTCTAACAGGGAACATACACCTGCTCTAACAGGGAACATACCCCTGCTCTAACAGGGAACATACCCCTGCTCCAACAGGGAACATACCCCTGCTCCAACAGGGAACATACACCTGCTCTAACAGGGAACATACACCTGCTCTAACAGGGAACATACCCCTGCTTTAACAGGGAACATACCCTTGCTCCAACAGGGAACACCCCTGCTCCAAAAGGGAACATACACCTGCTCTAAAAGGAACATACCCCTGCTCCAACAGGGAACATACACCTGCTCTAACAGGGAACATACACCTGCTCTAAAAGGAACATACCCCTGCTCCAACAGGGAACATACCACTGCTTTAAAAGGGAACATACACCTGCTCTAAAAGGAACATAACCCCTGCTCCAACAGGGAACATACCCCTGCTCTAACAAGCAACATACACCTGCTCTAACAGGGAACATACCCCTGCTCTAACAGGGAACATACACCTGCTCTAACAGGGAACATGCCCCTGCTCTAACAGGGAACATACCCTTGCTCCAACAGGGAACACCCCTGCTCCAAAAGGGAACATACACCTGCTCTAAAAGGAACATACCCCTGCTCCAACAGGGAACATACCCCTGCTCCAACAGGGAACATACACCTGCTCTAACAGGGAACATACACCTGCTCTAACAGGGAACATACCCCTGCTCTAACAGGGAACATACCCTTGCTCCAACAGGGAACACCCCTGCTCCAAAAGGGAACATACACCTGCTCTAAAAGGAACATACCCCTGCTCCAACAGGGAACATACACCTGCTCCAACACGGAACACCCCTGCTCAAAAAGGGAACATACACCTGCTCTAACAGGGAACATACCCCTGCTCCAACAGGGAACATACACCTGCTCTAACAGGGAACATACACCTGCTCTGTTGGAGCCATTTTCTATTTTTCTCACTTTATGGTGATATTTAGTTATTTAGATTTGTCTGCTTATTGATAATTATTAATTTAGCAATATCTAGTAAATGTACTATGCATTTGGGAGCGGCACTGGTGCTTGGGCTGTAGTGGGCTCTGATTGGTTTCTCCTCCCGACTCTCGCCTATCTAACCGGAGCACAGGTGGCTCACTGATGAATTGGATTTGTGATGACGGGTGTTGGAAGGGAAACAGTTTTTTGACCGTGTAGATGTCGTGTAAACATGCTGAACAGTGTTAATTGAGTTTGAGAAGAAAACAAGAAGATCTGTAACGTAAAGAGACCCGAAAGAAAATAAATTCGAGCACTGAGAAATAAGAACGCGCGTCAGAACTTAACTGGATACTCCCGTCAAAGCGACTCCAGCTGATGCAGCCAGGAGGCCGCTGCAATAAGTCAAAAAACTCCCTGTGGATTAAACTTGAAGGAATAAGGATTGTCGGCTTTGAAAATTCGGATTTTAAGGACAAAGCAAAGGAAGGATCATGGCATGCTTCTAGACTCTCCGGTCCGTGAGTAACAGTTTATTTCAAGAAGCGCTTGACAAGTGTTTGTAACGAAGACAAAGGAACTGCTTAAACAAACAATACGAAAGTGATTCATGTTTTCTAAACAAATGGACTTGAAATACTGAACATAGACTGTGAAATACTGTTTACTGATCGCGGAAGTGACTGCAAACAAATACTGAAGCGTGATTTATTGTGAAGTGTAAATACAAACACTTAATTGAAAGCAATCATGGCTGATCAAAGTTTGCAGGCTCTGACTAAGAGTCGCAGAGGAAAACTAGGAGTATGTACAAAGAAAATGAATCAAATAAGGACTTTGGTGGAAGCTCATGCAGATGATGAAACTGTTAATGAAAGACTGGATGAATTACGAAGAGCGATGAATGAATTCTATGACGTGCATATATCTGTTCAAGCGTTTATGATTGAGGAAGAAAAGGAAAAAGATCAGACCGAATGGTACGAGCCTAAAATGGCAGTGTTTGACAGTTTCTGTAATGAGATGGATGAATGGAAAAGAGGAAAGTTCGAATTCGAGAAACAACCGGAAATTAACCCAGAAGACAGCGTCTCTAAAACTGGGTCAAAGGCTGGGTCAAAAACAACGAAGGTGTCGGCAGTCTCATCCCTGCGCGCAAAGGCGGCTGCAGAGAAAGCAGCGCTTGAAGCAAAGTCGCGCGGCATGAAATTACAACATGAGCTCCAACAGGAAAAGGAGCAACTTCAAAGAAAAATGGAGCAGCTTGATCTTGACATAAAATTGTCAGAAGCTGATGCAAAGTTACAAGTTTATGAGAGTTTTGAAATGGCATCAGGTGAACAGCTGCAATATTCGCATGACATTTTACAGCCGCTGCAAGGTGATGCAATGAACGCCTATGCCGAGGGATACCCGGATAAATCAGTTGTGATGGCAGAACAATCACCTATTAAGTCACCTGTTGAATTCCCTGTTGAATTCACAGGCCTTGGGGCAATTCCCAAAACACCCCTGCAGAGGATCATGAAGGAGGAAGCCAAACCACGCATAAAACCAACAATAAGCCAAACAATTAACATGCCTACTGAAACAGTATCAACAACTGGACAAACAACAACACAAACACCAATACCATCGCCAACACCAGCACCAAGGACAGCGCCCGGACAAAGAACAACACAAACATCAGCACCAAGGACAGCGCCAGTACAGCCAAATGACAGTCAGCTGGCACAACCAAACCGTCCAAGCAATCCTGTGAATGCTCAAAGTGAGCTTGCCAGTCTGATAATTCAGCACCAAAAACAAACTTCTCTTCCCACCAGGGAACTGCCAACATTCAATGGAGATCTCATTAGCTACTTGCCTTTTATTCATGCATTCAAGAACCGTATTGAACAAATGACTGCTAATGACCAAGAACGACTGTTTTTTCTTGAACAGTACACATCTGGCCAACCTAAAGAACTGGTCCAAAGCTGTCTACATATGGATGCTCAATCAGGATATGCAGAGGCAAGGCGACTTCTTAATGAACATTTCGGCGACCCTTATCGCCTCAGCACTGCTTACATTCAGAAAGCTTTAAATTGGAAAGCTATAAAGCCCGAAGATGGTAAAGAACTCTACAGTTATGCATTATACTTAAGAAGCTGCTGCAATATTATTAGCAGCCTGCCAGACATGTCTGAACTTGACACACCCTCCAACCTACAGTTGATTTTGTCAAAATTGCCCTACAAGCTGAGGGAACGATGGAGAAGCAAAGCATGTGAGATACAGGGACGGACAAATTGCCGGGCCAGATTCCATAATATTGTGGAATTTCTTGAAAAGCAAGCGAAGGTACTGCTGGACCCAGTCTTCGGAACCATTCAGGACTCAGTCAGTAGAGCAGTAAAAACAACTGTGCAAAACCGACCCCCACCAAAGAAAAGCTTCGCAACCACCTTCGTCGCAGTGGCGCCCGCAGCGACTCAAAGAGGAGGAAGCACATATGAAAGCACATCTGAGAGCCTCTCACAGAAGCGTTCACAAATGGCACATCAAAGACCATGTTCCTTCTGCAAAGGAGACCACACAATGGAATCATGTCACCAGATGGCGCTACAACAGCACAAGGAAAAGGTCGAATTTCTGAGGAAAAATGGAATGTGCTTCGCCTGTCTCACCAGAGGCCATATAAGCAGTGGATGCACCAGGCGCCTGACATGTCAGATATGTAGGAAAAGACATCCCACTATCCTGCACATTGAAGGATCTGTCAAACCACACTCGCTACCACACGCCACCAACTCAAGCCCAGTGACACAGTCAGCATGTACCGTCAACAACACCCCAGACACCACACCTACAGAGACTGGGGCCGGGGTTTCTGATTGCAAGCTTGCCATAATACCTGTAAAAATTAAATCCACCAAAAGCAACAAAACCATACTTACCTATGCATTTCTAGACCCAGGAAGCTCTGCATCGTTCTGCACCCAAAAGCTCATGGAGGATTTGCATGTGCAGGGCAAAGGCACCGAAATCCTGCTACGCACTATGGGCCAAGAAAGGGTCATAAGGACCCAGCGCGTAACAGGGTTAGAGGTCAGCAGCTGCAATGAGTCTGACTTCATACAACTGCCTGAAGTTTTCACACAGGACAGAATACCAGTTAGCCACGGAAACATAACAAAAGAAACGGACATACAAAGGTGGCCTTACTTGAAAGATGTTCAACTCCCCGCCATCAATGCAGATATCGGTCTGTTGATCGGAGCCAATGCCCCATGGGCACTGGAGCCTTGGAGTGTCATACACAGCCAAGACGATGGGCCTTACGCTGTGAAGACCCGCTTAGGATGGCTAATCAATGGTCCGTTGAATGGTGGTGCACCTACAGATGAACATAGCCGTCAATGTGTCTCCTCAAACAGGATTTCCGTGGCAAGATTGGAGGAGCTTCTCATCAAGCAGTACAATCAAGACTTCCCAGAGAGAACATGCCAAGAGCAGGCGGAGCTTTCTTTCGAGGACAAGAGATTCCTAAAAATTGCAGATGAATTCACCACAAAGAAAGACGGACATTACGAAATGAGGCTACCTTTCCGTGATGAGAATCCTGTCATGCCAAATAATAAACCCGTCGCTGAGCTGCGAGCTGCTACCCTACAGAGAAAGCTCAAAAACAATGACAACTTTCGCACCGACTACACCACATTCATGGTTGCCATGCTCGACAATGGATATGCTGAGAAGGTGCCAGATGGTCAACTGTCCAGGTCTGATGGCAGAGTGTGGTACATACCACACCATGCAGTGTACCATAAGAAAAAGAAAAGGATCAGAGTGGTGTTTGACTGCTCTGCCTCATTTCAGGGTAACTCCTTGAACCTCCAGCTACTCCAAGGCCCTGACCTGACAAACACTCTCCTGGGGGTCATCCTCAGGTTTAGACAGGAGCACGTGGCCATGATGGCTGACATCGAGGGCATGTTCCACCAAGTGAGAGTTCACAGCAACGACGTGGACTTCTTGCGGTTCCTGTGGTGGCCCGATGGCGACGTACATCAGCCCCTTGCCGAGTACAGGATGGTGGTACATCTCTTCGGTGCAGTCTCGTCACCCAGCTGTGCCAATTATGCCCTAAAGAGAACTGCGAAGGACAGCGAGGGCGTGATGAATCCAGAGGTGTTGCGGACCATAAGGAGGAACTTTTATGTAGATGATCTCCTCGGGTCAGTGGATTCTGAAGAGCAGGCAATAAGCCTGGTTAGTAACCTGAGGGCCACATGTGCAACAGGAGGGTTCAGGTTGACCAAGTGGGTGAGCAGCAGCCAATCCGTCCTTGCCTCAATTCCAAAGGAAGACAGGGCCTCCAAAGAGATCAAAGACGTCAAGCTGGAGAAGAGTGAGACACCTCTAGAGCGCGCTCTCGGTATCCAGTGGAACATCAGCTCAGACACCCTATGTTTCGAGATATCACCAAAGAACCAGCCGTATACACGCAGAGGGATCCTCTCCATTGTCAACTCCCTGTATGACCCCCTTGGCTTCCTGACACCTATGATTCTCCCAGCCAAGAGAATCATTCAAGAGCTTTGCAGATCCAACCTTGGCTGGGACTCAGAGATTCCAGCCTCCTTCGCCAAAAGATGGGAGACCTGGGTTGGAGCACTGGGCCAGCTGGAAGACCTAAACATCAGCAGATGTTACAGACCCAAGGACTTTGCCAACGTGTACCAAGCACAGCTACACCACCTCTGTGATGCCAGCGAGGTAGGGTACGGCACAGTGAGCTACTTGAGACTTGCAGACTCCACAGGTCTCACCCATGTGGCATTTATGATGGGTAAAGGAAGAGTAGCACCACTGAAGCCTGTCACCATCCCCAGACTAGAACTGGCAGCAGCGGTCCTGGCAGTGCGAATCAACAACATGTTGGAGAGAGAGTTAGAACTGACGCTAGAGGCACCAGTCTATTGGACAGACAGCACTGCAGTCATAAAATACATCCTGAATGACACCAGTCGCTTTCAGACATACGTAGCCAACAGAGTGACCACCATCAGAGACCTCTCAGAAAAGTCTCAGTGGCGCTATGTAAGCAGCAGTCTAAACCCCGCTGACGACGCCTCACGTGGCATGACCATTGAGTCCTTCCTGAAGTGTGAACGATGGCTGAATGGGCCAGACTTTCTAAAGCAGCCTCAACACTCTTGGCCGAAACTTCCTGAGACAACACTGTCACTTTCTGATGATGACCTGGAAATTAAGAAGACTGTTGCAGTCCTCAGTACAGCAGCAGATGAAATGTGTGATCCAGTCATCAAATTCATACAGCACTTCTCCTCCTGGAACCACCTGAAGAGAGCTACTGCAAGGATGCTCCAGTTCAAAGACTTTCTAAAACAGTTGATCAAGGGAAGAAGAGACATGACACTCTCCGGCCAACAGACATACGACAACAGGAAAAGCATACTTACCTACCAAAATCTGTCAGTTGAGGATCTTGCACGTGCTGAAAAGAGTCTGCTCCAATATGTTCAGAGGCATCACTTCTCAGAGATCTCAATACTGGAGAAAGGGAAGACGCCTGTTAAGAAGGGCAGCAGACTGTGCAAACTTGACCCCATCCTTGTTGACGGAGTGTTACGAGTGGGTGGGAGATTGAGCAAGACCGCAATGCCGGAAGAGTTCATACACCCTGCAATTCTACCTAAAGCCTGCCATGTAACCAAACTGCTCATCAGACATGCTCACATCTCAACAGGTCATGGTGGACGGAATCAGACCCTGGCCAAACTCCGCCAAAGATTCTGGATACTCCAAGCCAATGCAGCTACAAGACGTACCATAGGGGAATGTGTCTTCTGCCGTTGCTGGCACACTCCACCTGCCGCACAGAAGATGGCAGACCTGCCATTAAACCGCACCTTACCAGACCACCCTCCATTCACCTACGTCGGAGTTGACTACTTTGGCCCTATAGAGGCGAAGCGAGGTAGAGCGACTGTGAAAAGGTACGGAGTCTTGTTCACCTGCCTTGTAAGCAGAGCTGTCCACCTGGAACTTGCACATTCCTTGGACACTGACTCTTGCATTGCTGCCATCCGACGCTTCATGTGTAGAAGGGGCCAGGTCAAGGAGATGATGTCTGATAACGGCACAAACTTTGTAGCCGCAGAACGCGAGCTGCGAGACTCCCTTGCGCTTCTGAATCATAGAAAGATCCAACGAGGCCTATCATATGAGGGGATCAAATGGTCTTTCAATCCTCCGTTCGGGCCGCACCATGGTGGAGCATGGGAGAGACTCATCAGAACCATCAAAAGAGTCCTTTACTCCATCGTTAGGCAGCAAGTGTTGGATGATGAGAGCCTGCAGACGGTTCTCTGCGAAGTAGACACTATCCTGAACGATCGACCCATCACTGTAGTTTCCAACGATGTGAGTGACCCAGAATCTCTCACACCAAACCATCTGCTCCAACTAAAGGGAAAACCCCTGCTGCCACCAGGAGCGTTTACAAAGGATGACTGCTATGCTAAAAGAAGATGGAGACAGGTCCAGTACTTAGCTGACCTGTTCTGGAAGCGCTGGGTAAAAGAGTACCTTCCCCTAATGCAAGAAAGACAGAAATGGCACATGGTGAAGAGGAACCTCAAGCCAGGTGACATAGTCTTAATCATGGATGAGACATCACCACGAAACTCATGGCCAAAGGGAAGAATAACAGAGGTCATCTCAGACAGCAGGGGACACGTCCGACGGGTCAAGATACGAACAGCAAGCAACGTCCTAGAGAGACCCATCACAAAACTGTGCCTTCTTCTGGAGGCCTGACCTGTCTGCTCTTTGAGATTTTCCAGATTTTTGCCTTTTTGAGGATTATATATTTTTTGAAGATCATTTTTGTTTTTTCTGCCTTTTGAACATTACAATTTTGAGTCTTTTTTTGCCTTTTTACGACGACCTTTTGAAGGACATATCCTTTTGATAATCTTGCCTTAAAAAAATTAAAATTAAAAATGACTTTGATTTTTCTGCAGATATGGACGATGATGAGTTTGCATATATGCTTAATGGACTCTACGTATACCCTTAACCTCCTGAATTATACTTGATGGCTCCATGTTAATTACTGTAATTGTCAGATAGTGTAGACAATTAGGGGCCGGGATGTTGGAGCCATTTTCTATTTTTCTCACTTTATGGTGATATTTAGTTATTTAGATTTGTCTGCTTATTGATAATTATTAATTTAGCAATATCTAGTAAATGTACTATGCATTTGGGAGCGGCACTGGTGCTTGGGCTATAGTGGGCTCTGATTGGTTTCTCCTCCCGACTCTCGCCTATCTAACCGGAGCACAGGTGGCTCACTGATGAATTGGATTTGTGATGACGGGTGTTGGAAGGGAAACAGTTTTTTGACCGTGTAGATGTCGTGTAAACATGCTGAACAGTGTTAATTGAGTTTGAGAAGAAAACAAGAAGATCTGTAACGTAAAGAGACCCGAAAGAAAATAAATTCGAGCACTGAGAAATAAGAACGCGCGTCAGAACTTAACTGGATACTCCCGTCAAAGCGACTCCAGCTGATGCAGCCAGGAGGCCGCTGCAATATGCTCTAACAGGGAACATACCCCTGCTTTAACAGGGAACATACCCTTGCTCCAACAGGGAACACCCCTGCTCCAAAAGGGAACATACACCTGCTCTAAAAGGAACATACCCCTGCTCCAACAGGGAACATACACCTGCTCTAACAGGGAACATACACCTGCTCTAAAAGGAACATACCCCTGCTCCAACAGGGAACATACCACTGCTTTAAAAGGGAACATACACCTGCTCTAAAAGGAACATAACCCCTGCTCCAACAGGGAACATACCCCTGCTCTAACAAGCAACATACACCTGCTCTAACAGGGAACATACACCTGCTCTAACAGGGAACATGCCCCTGCTCTAACAGGGAACATACCCTTGCTCCAACAGGGAACACCCCTGCTCCAAAAGGGAACATACACCTGCTCTAAAAGGAACATACCCCTGCTCCAACAGGGAACATACCCCTGCTCCAACAGGGAACATACACCTGCTCTAACAGGGAACATACACCTGCTCTAACAGGGAACATACCCCTGCTCTAACAGGGAACACCCCTGCTCCAACAGGGAACATACCCCTGCTCCAACACGGAACACCCCTGCTCCAAAAGGGAACAAACACCTGCTCTAACAGGGAACATACCCCTGCTCCAACAGGGAACATACCCCTGCTCCAACAGGGAACATACACCTGCTCTAACAGGGAACATACACCTGCTCTAACAGGGAACATACCCCTGCTTTAACAGGGAACATACCCTTGCTCCAACAGGGAACACCCCTGCTCCAAAAGGGAACATACACCTGCTCTAAAAGGAACATACCCCTGCTCCAACAGGGAACATACACCTGCTCTAACAGGGAACATACACCTGCTCTAAAAGGAACATACCCCTGCTCCAACAGGGAACATACACCTGCTCTAACAGGGAACATACACCTGCTCTAAAAGGAACATACCCCTGCTCCAACAGGAAACATACCACTGCTTTAACAGGGAACATACACCTGCTCTAAAAGGAACATAACCCCTGCTCCAACAGGGAACATACCCCTGCTCTAACAAGCAACATACACCTGCTCTAACAGGGAACATACCCCTGCTCCAACAGGGAATATACACCTGCTCTAACAAGCAACATACACCTGCTCTAACAGGGAACATACCCCTGCTCCAACAGGGAACATACCCCTGCTTCAACAGGGAACATACACCTGCTCTAACAGGGAACATACACCTGCTCTAACAGGGAACATACCCATCCTCTAACAGGGAACATACCCCTGCTCCAACAGGGAACATACCCCTGCTCCATCCGGGAACATACACCTGCTCTAACAGGGAACATACCCCTGCTCCAACAGGGAACATACACCTGCTCTAACAGGGACCATACACCTGCTCCAACAGGAACATACCCCTGCTCCAACAGGGAACATACACCTGCTCTAAAAGGAACATATCCCTGCTCCAACCGGGAACATACCCCTGCTCCAACAGGGAACATACAACTGCTCTAACAGGGACCATACCCCTGCTCCAATAGGGAACATACCCCTGCTCCAACAGGGAACATACCCCTGCTCCAAAAGGGAACATACCCCTGCTCCAACAGGGAACATACCCCTGCTTTAATAGGGAACATACCCCTCCTCTAACAGGGAACATACACCTGCTCTAAAAGGAACATACCCCTGCTCCAACAGGGAACATACCGATGCTCCAACAGGGAACATACCGATGCTCTAACAACCACAGGATGAAACACAGGCTGCCAGCAGGACTTACCTCCATTGGAGTGATGTAGTCATTCATGCCCCGGTTGAACACGTAGATCATTGCATCATAGAGCTGGTTGTGCCAACAGACCTGAACCACCTTCACACACACACACACACACACACACACACACACACACACACACACACACACAGGAGTGTTAGGAACACATCAGTGGACAATGAAAGGCTCTTTTCCTGAAAGTCCTCACTGATCCAGGCTGACTGCAGCTGGGAGCTGTGGGTGGAACACAAACAGACACAACATGCAACACCAGAGCCAGAATCAGCAGCTCACGGCTCCATCTGAAAAGCTCAAAGGTTAGACATTAGCTGAATGCAGAACGGCTGGTTTTCCTGTTCAGGGTGAAAGGGGTGAAGAGATTTGCTGAAGCCTGAGAGGTTTGCATGAACAGGAATATGATGGAAGGTCTCACCCTCACAATGCACATTCTTTGAAATGACTTACAGTCACAAAGCTTTCACATCCTTTCAAATTGTCCACCTCAAAACCACAGTATTCAGGCCTTTGTGTTTTATTCACATTCTTACGTCCACACTGAAGCTGTGCTACAGAAAAGGTTGAGCTCACTTCATTTCCTGTTGGAAAGAAGTTCTGACAAACAGTTCCAGTAAAATAAATCAAATCCGTTGATCATGGATCAGTACAGTTATTCAGCAGCATTTGATAGATGGTGATCGAGCAGCTCTGCTTCTGTGTTGGTGTTCACCGGAGGTTGGAGGCCGCTCCTTTTAGGAGCTGCTCAGGACCAGGTGGTTCTGATCATGTCCTGGGACAAAATAAAGAGGGGGGTGCGTTTTCCCATGACAGAAGAAAAAAGAGTAGTCCCAAACTAACAATCTGGAGAACAGAACCCGGCTATATTGGTGCGTGTGGTCAGTGGTCCTGAGCATACACAAGAGATATTACATAACAACTACATACAACTATTCCAGAAGAATGTTTCACTGGAGACTAAAAATGGGTCCAGTTAGATTAGCCTGAGGCAGAAAATGTGTCGCGGAAACCTTGAAATAGTGTGAAAACTCTCTAAATCAAATGCATGTTGGGATCTTCCACAGTATAAACCAAACTGGAAGAACATGGAGACACAAAGATCTGAAAATGCACCTCAGAGAGAGAACTTGGGCTATGTACAAATGTGAAATAAGTTCCACACGTATGTTCAGTTACAGGTGTCATTCTTTTCAAAGCAGAAAACATTTAATATACCATCTGATGCTCACACACACACACACACACACCTGCTGTATGTCCAGGCTGGTCACATCCAGATGGACAATGCATCTCTCGAGGCTGTCCATCATGCCGCTGTCATGGTAATGGGCGAGCAGGTCCTTCATGATGGGAGTGGGGAGGTGGCCGAGGCGGTTGGCGATGATACAGGACTCCAGCGACTCCAGGAAGACGCCCTTAGCAACTGTGTTCTCAAGCAGCCGGGCATAGAGCTGAGTGAACAGCAGGTCACTGGGAGACAAGAGAAAGGAAATAAAGGAATCTACAGCCACATGTGTGTGTGTGTGTGTGTGTGTGTGTACCCCCCCACACTCAGCAGCATTAAACCACTGACAGCTACATGTGTCACACACACACACACACACACACACACACACTTACACCCTCTGCAGGAGGAGGCAGTAATCCACCAGGACTGGAACCACATCCTGAATAAAGCACAGAGATAAGGGGTTAGAGTGGAGTGGAAGCACAGGAGTTGCTAAATATTTACGTCAACAAATCAAAGTAGATTTCCCTAAAAAAACCACAACAACAATATGAATATGTCAAAGCAACCCACAGATCAAGTCAGACAGACATTCAGAAGAGAGTTCTTTAACTTTGGAGAGAGAAAGAACACCATGCAGCCTGTGGTGCTGCTGTTTGGGAACAAACTGATGCTCCTCACTCATTTTGGCTGCTTGTGTGAGAACAGAAAATAGAAAATAGAAAATCCCCCCAAATGGGGGAAATTCAAATTAGTCCAGTAGCTTTAAAATTTTATATAAAAAAAATATATAAATATTTACAATGATTGTATATTAACAACAACAATAATAATAATAATAATAATAATAAATGACTAAATAAATCAATAAATCAATGTGAGAAAAACATGTCAGCAGTCCCTGTTAAAAAGCCTTCTGGCTGTGGGGACAAAGGACCTCCTGAAGCTCTCAGTCCTGCAGCCTCTCACTGCAGCTGCTCCTCTGTCCTGCAGGATGCTGTGGAGAGGATGTTTATTGTTCTCCAAAACAGAATCTAACTTCCTCCTCATCCGTTTCTCCACCACAGCACTGAGAGCCTACAACAGAACCAGCCTTTTTCACCAGTTTGTCCAGGCACCTACAGTTTGTGTCTGTAGTGCAACTCCCCCAGCAGACAGCAGCATAGAACAGTGCACTCTCAGTGATAGTGTGATAAAACATGCACATTATGTCACTGCAGACACTGAAGGACCTGAGCGTCTCAGGAAGAAGAGACGTGTACCATAGACTCAAATACAACGCACTCACTTATCCTAAAACAACTATTTGTTTCTTCAGTGGGACTTCAGGATCATCACTGGATTTAAGACAGAACTCTGCATATTCCTTTAGATACTTGTGTAGAAGCCCAGCTGCTGGTATTATAGAGCTGAGCTGACCCTGTGGTCATCTGGAAGGGGTGTGCATGTTAACATTACCTGGAAGTGTTGCTCCATCACTTGGATCTTGCCTTGTTCAGGACACTTTTTCAAAGCAAACTCTGAAAACTGGAGAAGGATCTCTACCATCTGTACACAGAGAGAGTGCTTTATGGTTGAAAATGTCAGGGTAGATTCTACCAGACAAGGATCCACAGTGCTTTCCATCACACAAAAAAGCATTCAAACTACATTTACAGTAAAAAAAAAAAAAAACTGAATTAAAGAGGTCCAGTGCAGTGGAAGTCGTGATGAAATGCAGTGATGATCAGGAACAGCATCTCTTTTCTTACCTTGTCACTGACCACTCCCTTCCTTTTCAGCACATCTCCATGCAGGCCTGGAAACAGACACATCAGACATTCTTTACAGTTTTGTGATTTTAAACAATGGTATGATGAAGGATACAATATAATGACAGGAACAGAATTAAAAGTATTCCTAAATATTCACTCCAACCTGCCATCTGTCTACTGAGAAGCTTTATGATCCAAGCGCATTTATTTGGACGTTTTTCTTATCGTACCAAGTCAAAAAGTTAGAAAAAGAAAAACAACAACAAAACATCAGAAAACATTGAGCAGTGAATCAAACCAAAAACAATAAGTACAGTGAAAGCTGGTATATACATGTTTCCATCTGTTTAGGAGGACCTGTGTGGCTGTCTGTGGAGCTCATGAGTTTCATTTCTCATTATAAGGGACAAAGAAAACACTGGAGAAAACTGGAGTTACATTTTTGGTCTACAGTGTCAGCAGTTGCCATAGAGATGGCTCCACTGTTGATGCAGCCAACATACTCGGCTTGGACCAGGCCACTGCCAAGCCATCAGAACTCCTTTAACACATACAGGTGTGATGATGAATATACGCACCGACCACAGCCTTAGCAGCTCCCTCATGGAAGGACCAGGCCAAGGAGAGAGCCTCCACAAAGTGCTCCTGCCTCAGCAAGCAGTCGATCCGCTGGACGGGGAGCACAGAGCAGCAGGAAGACGGATCAAGCAGAGCGGATCAGCTGGCTGCTGGCTGACAGGAACTGTACAGTCCCTCTACATGCTCTACTTTACAGCACTTTAATCTCATCATTAAACAAAGTCTGCATCTACAGGACCACAGATGCACATCCCAGGCCTACTGGGACTGAGATGAACCTGCTTTCACTTTGGCTGCCCCATAAGAATATAGTCGCGTTTGTTGTCCTGCTTTTATTTATTTATTTGTTAGCTATATGAGAAAAAAATAAATGAATTCAGCAGCTACACAGTTAGTGAAAGAATAAAGAAGAAGAAGTAGACTGCAGAATGCTGTTTTTTCCACAAACACTGACTATTGTTTTCATCCTGAAAACTGAATTTTTGAGCACATTTAGCTGAATATGACTATAGGCCACAGCCAGCAACAATAAATATGAAAAGAAAAAAATGCTTTTATTTCATGAAGGGAAATGAGATTATCTGTATGTTGACATTAATGCATTTTACTTTGTGTTGCATGTACCCTATACAGATGAGCACCAATCAGCAGCTGGGAGGCAAAGTGGGCCTCAGGGTCTTGCACAAACCATGATCTTCCATGCAGCAGAAGATAACCCTGCAACACTAAATGGTTTCTTCAGAATGGCTCATTTGTACAGATCTACAGCTTCAGACTCAGGTTCTCTCTCATGCATATGAAAAGCATCATCACACATACCTCTTTCCAGTTCCTCAGAGCCATAATGTGAGCTGACTGCAAAGCAAAGCACACAATGATGATAAAGAATGAGACAAAGACTAACTTTCACACAAATTGTTGCTACTTAAAAGGAGTGTTGGTTATAAAACACAAGTTGACAGATTTCTTTTCACATGGAAAACATCAGACTGGTTAATGTGGAAAATGGAACAGCAGTAACACTGAGTGTAAACTTTGAATCAAGACTTCGGTGCGGTTTTTCACAAATACCCAGACATCAGTTCTGCCTTCACATAAATGAGATGGATGATCTTTACATCAAAGACCACTGCAAATAGGACACTAAATAAGTGATTGTGCTGCTGTGTGTGTCATGGATAAGGAAAAAGCATTTACACTGTCTGTGCTTTCTCACTGCCGCCAGCTTGGGCCCCTCTCCTGCACTCTTACGGCCCCCTGTCCTGCCTACCTACTTTCAAATAAGCCCCCCCCCCCCAAAAAAAAAAGAAAAAAATAGCTTTTTGGCTGTGTGTGTGGCTTTGAGGCCTCACATGTTGCAGCTGTGTTAGCTGAGACACTTTAATCCTCTCTTTCTGCAGTGGAACCAGGAACTCAGATCTGATCCCCTTTTACATTTTACATCAGTTAGTAAAAAACCCAGGCGGGGGAAAGCTTTTTGGAGGCTAAAACACACCCTTTGTTTCCTGATGGAATTTATCCAACAAAATACTTTCTGATCAAGCACCGATCAAACAGTACCTTAGTGCCCAAACACACCATCTGTCCAGCGTAGCTCGATACAGACTGGTAGCAGGCCTTCTCTCCAACTAAAGCCTGAAACACACACACACACACACACACACACACACACACACACGGGTCCTGTCAGAAACAGAATCAGAACAAGTTCACTTCCTGTGGTGAGCCCAGACTGACACAACCCGACGTTTCTGCTCAAGCTGAGGTTTCTCTGGGTTGCACTGCTTTAAAAGTGCCCCTCTGTTCACCTCAGAAGGACTATCACAAGTCACTGAAGACATGGTCAGAATGACATCATCATCAATGATCACTAACCTCTTCCCTTTCAAATCCTGCAGTACCGCTGCATTCAGTATTCATCTTGAACTGGGTCTCATCTTTGACCACAAACACATGACTTTTCATCCTCCACCTCCTCATTCCTCACCAGAGCCTGAGAGACGTTTCCTCCGGTGGCCAGTGATTTGAAATGTCGGCTGTTATAGACCAGTTGCACCTGCTCCAAGTCCAGAGTCTCCAAAACCTCCTGAGTGGGTCGGTCCACAACCTGCAGCTTCTCGTGGCTGTCCACCAGGACCAGAGTCCGGCTGTTAATCCACTGCAGAGACACACAGACGGCTCCACATCATTTCCCCGACATCAGCCCACATTTCAAGAGAACCCAACTGGTTAGCAGCACGGGCGCTCACTGCTGCCTTCACTTCTCTCTCATATCATATCCAAATGTTACAGGTCTTCTTCAAGTTGTTGCAGTCAAGACCAGTGGAGAGGGCGATTCCTGCTGACAACACTCCAGAAAGAAGCTTTTTATGCTTTATTACGTCTGCATTCACAAATGGGTTTATTTATGTGGACAACATGGGTTTATTTATGTGGACAACATGTCAACAATATACAGAAACAATCTGACACACCTTGATATCCAAATAAACATACCTACACTATTGATATCGTTCAGGTTTATGTTTTTCCACAGTATCCTGTGTTACAGCCATTAAATTCATCTTTTACCTCAAACATTCTGCACTCAATACCCCATAAAGACAAAGGGAAACAAGTTTGTTTGAAACTTTTGCAAATTTATTCAAAATAAAGACAAAAATAGAACATTTGCAGAAGTATTCACAGCATCTGCTCAACGCTTTGTTGAAGCAGCATGATGCTTGGAGCTTGGCCCCCATCTGGGCTCTGGTTGGGCCACTGGAGGACATCCGCTGCTTTGTTATCTTGGCTGTGTGCTCAGGGCCGTTGTTCAGTTGGAAGATGGACCTTCGCCCCAGTCCGAGGTCCAGAGCGCTCTGAAGCAGGTCATCAGAAAGGATGTCTCTGTGTATCTTTCCCTTGACCCTGACTAGTCTCCCAGTTCCTGCTGCTGAAAAACAAACACAGCATGATGCTGCCACCACCATGCTTCCCTGTAGGGATGGCATTAGCCAGCTGATGAGCAGTGCCTGCTTTCCTCCACACATAACACTTGGCATTCAGGCCAAAGAGTTCAATCTTTGTTTCATCAGATCAGAGAATTTTATTTCTCATGATCTGACAGTCTTTCAGGGGCCTTTTGGCAAACTCCAGGTGGGCTGGCATGGGATTTTACTGAGGAGTGGCCTCCGTCTGGCCACCCTGCCATACAGGCCTGATCGGTGGAGTGCTGCAGAAATGGTTCTCCTCCCTCCACAGAGCAATGCTGGAGCTCTGTCAGAAGGACCATCTGGTTCTTGGTCACCTCCCTGACTAAGACCCTTCTACCACGATCGCTCAGAGTGGACGTGGGGCCAGCCCTAGGAAGAGTCCTGGTGGTTCCAAACTTCTTCCATTTACTGATGATGGAGGCCACTGTGCTCAGTGGGACCTTCCCCAGATCTGCGCATCGATACGATCCGAGGTCGGCAGACAATTCCTTGGACTTGATTTTCTTGGTTTGTGCTCTGACATGCACTGTCAACTATGGGACCTTTCATAGAACAGTGTGTGCTTTTCCAAATCATGACCAATCAGCTGGACTGCGATCAGCTTGTAGAAACCTCTGAAGGGTGATCAGTGGAAACAGGGTGCGCCTGAGCTCACTTTGATGGTCATGCCAAGCGCTGTCAATACTTCTGTAAATGTTTTATCTTTTGGTTTGATTTTGACTAAATTTGCAAAACTTTGAAACAGACATGTTTCACTTTGTCATTTGGGGGTATTGTGTGTAGAATACTAAGAGTAAAAGATTCATTGAACTATTTGGGAAGAAGGCTGTAACAAAACGCTGGGAATACTTTCCGGAAGCTCTGCATGTGTGAGTGACAGAGATGCTTTAAAAAAACTGACCAAATGGACACAGTTGGGTACTTACATTTAGGCTAATGATGTCACAGCTGAGGTGGAGCTGTCTTTGTTTGATGACATGGATGGTGCCCATCTCTTCCTTCTTAACCTGAACAAATCAGATAGAGGAAGATCAGCTCCCTAAAAAAAACATGTCAGCACGCAGACATGGCAGAAATAGAACATTTACCTAAATCCATATCCACAGTATGCAAGATAAAAAAGGTAATGCTAAGATAAAAACCGACCCCAGCAGATAGATTATTAAATACAATTTAAAAAGGCATGGAGTCTATGGTACACGTTGCATTAACAGGATAAGAAGGAGTTGAGCAGATACCAGGAGGAAGTGGACTGTGTCTCCTTTACAGAATGCCAGGATGGGGTTGACCATTTTCTGAACAGGAACAAAGTGCCAGGCCAGCTGAGGGACACTGGATGGATCCGACTGTTCAAGGAGAACACATCACATTAGAAATGCACTTCTCTTAAAACGTGCAGCACAACAGTGATCATGGAGCTGACATATGGCACTGCCAAGCAGGAAGTGTTCACTGTGCAGAGGGGAAATCTGCTCTACGCCGACACCTTTCTTCAGATCAGCGGAGAGAACAGGAATCCACATCGGAACTGACCGATTACATTCCAATACTCTTTTTTTCATTCCTCTTATCTAAACTGGAAAATCCCTGATGGCTGGTCCTCAAACACAAAGAAAGTAATATATTTAATACCAAACCACATGTAACATTCAATAATTACTATAAAAGTGCACTGTAAAAAATTAAGAAAAGAATGCAAAACAAAAGGACACACAATCAATTTATCAAGAGAAAAGATTTGATGAAAATTGCAAAAATATTCATATAGACAGCATAAAGACAGCAGCCAAATGATTCATTGAAAGTGTTTCGGTAATCAAATCATTGATTTTCCATGTGCTCTGCAAGGAGTTCCACAGGATGGGAGCATTAAAGTTACAAGTAGATTTTCCAAAGTCAGTAGAGACCTGAAGGTAACTTTCCAATGAGGGCTTCACAGATGAACAGTTGAGAATGTTTCTGGTGTCTCTGAGCCAGAGAGGAACATCCTACTGTTTCATTAAAGATGCACAGAAATGTACAGAATGAAAGCCAGACTACAGGAGGCTGAGAGTGGAAGCAGCAGCATCACCGCTTCAATAATTCTGTTCTCACAAAACATGGGAAGTAGATCTGTTACTACATTAGAAAAAGTTAGATTCTTTATCAGATTGTCCTCATAATATTTGAATGTGAATTTATTGATTAACCTTTAATTTATATTCTGCAGCTCTCACAAAAATGCATCCCTTATCCCATCCCAATCCCTGGATGACGAACTAATTTCCCTTCGGGAATGAATAAAGTCATCTATCTATCTATCTATCTATCTATCTATGTTAGTTGGAGTTAAGTAAGAGTTACTGCACTCTTCACTTCTGAAAACAACATAAACATATTTTATTCACATACATTTGCACAACTTAGAGTCTCTTGAATGATTGCTGTAATTTTTTCATTGCTAGATGACAGATTCATCAGTACAATATAAAATGGTATCATCTGCATACAAGTGAAGGTGATAGTAATGAAACGCCTTGAGAGAAGCAAGTGACATTTTTTTCTAAATTTGCACTGAGGATACACCTTAGAAATGGCAGTGAGACCAACTATCTCTTGAACTATATTGGCGTTGTGTTTACATCAATACATAGAAACATTCTGTCATGTGGTAAAATATGCTGGTTTAATTCCCACCGTCAGCTGTCACAGGATGCAGAGTGCAAATCACATGACGGTGCAGACAACAACAGGGGGCAGTCCTTTGGACTGTGGACAGTTTTTTAATCATAGAAATAGAATAGAATAGAAAAATACTTTATTCAAATTAGTCAAGTAGCTAAAAAAAGTTTTTTTTAAATATTTACAATGATTGTATATTAGAACAATAATAATCGTAAAAAATAAATAAATAAATAAATAAATACATTTGAGAAGAACATGCCAGCAGTCACTGTTATAAAGCCTTCTGGCTGTGGGGACAAAGGACCTCCTGAAGCTCTCAGTCCTGCAGCCTCTCACTGCAGCTGCTCCTCTGTCCTGCAGGATGCTGTGGAGAGGATGTTTATTGTTCTCCAAAACAGAATCTAATTTCCTCCTCATCCGTTGTTCCACCACAGCACTGAGAGGGTCCAGCCTTCTGCCTACAACAGAACTTCTAATGTTTAAGTTCTGGTTAATCATTTAACAGCGCCTCGACTAGAAGAGCCCCTGCTCTATCCTGAGTGTGTGTTGGGATGTTTTAAACGTCAGCATAGTAAAGGACAGTATTTTCATTAGGATGCTACCCTGATAAAAGTTCCTGTTGCAATCAGTGAATGGTGTAAATTGCTGACTCATCGAACAGTAAAGCTAAGATTCTGAGGGTTTTAAAGTGTGTGGGGTGCAGGAATTACTGTTTGAAAATCCAAGCTATGTGTTAACCCTTCTATAGTCTATAGTTTGTTCATAATACTTTCACTTATTATTTCAAAGTTGTTAAAGGGACATTGCAATAACAGGTTGATATCCTTCATTCATAAAGTCACATGATTTACACATGTTATGTTCTTACTGCTGGTCATAACTGCTGGTCCTGCAGTGACTGCTTGGTACTTTGCAAGCTTAGCCCACTAATGCGACTCTAATACCAATGTCACGCAGTTTATGTTATTACAGGAAAGTGGGATCTGCAAAGATCAAACAGGGTCCGTTACCCGATTTGTGACTGTACCTTCTTTGGACTTATGGACCCTGATGACTGATGTTGCACATTTTCTGTATTTAAAACAAAAAACTCGAATGGCATTTATCTCTGCTCTATTGTTGATGCCATATGGATGTACTCTTCTGTCTGTTCCAAATAAAGATATAATTAAAAAGAAAGAAAAGTGAGTCTAGATTTAGAATTTACCACTGTATTGAAATTGCATTACATAAATTTACAAATGACCTTCTTATGGACTCTAACCACAGTCCTGTCTCTGTGGTGGTTGTGTTAGATCTTAGCGCCACAGTTGATACCATTGACCACAACATTTTATTATAAAGACGGGTCCTCAGGATCAAGGGTACTCCTATAGACTAGTTTAACTCGTACTTATCTGATAGATTTCAGTTTGTACAGTGTTACTGCCCAGGGCCTCTGGTGTAAAAATGATCACCCTTCTTTTTTATATAAAGTTTGGTGTTTCGGTGCACGACAAGGATTGGCCCTCTCTACTGTCTTGCAACACATTAAGACGGGCTGCCTGGCTGCCTGGACGGGGTCCCGGCCTTCACCAACCACGACCACTGCTGTCACCTGCCTCCAGTTTTAAAAGCTCCTCAAACCTTAATTTGGTAGCAACTGGGATTTAGAGAACAGCTTGTCCTTGGCTCAGAGCTTTTGATACTTCAGACATCCCCTATTAGTATTGTGTGGTTGGCCCATTTTGATGTTTAAATTACCTTCCCTAGGCTGGGCGAGGTGTTTGTTGCACCTTGTACCCTTAGTGTTCTCCTGGACTATGCCAGGATTGGGAGGCATTTCTCTCTGGTATTTTGGCTTGGTTAGAATGAGCAGTTGGAGAGATATTTTGTTTTTTTCTTTGTTTTCCAAGTGCTCAACAACTTAAGTAAGTCTAATTTGTTTTGATAATTCGTTTGTTTGAGGAGCACCTTCCAGCCATAATTTCCCTGTTTTATGTCCACTGTTAAAAAAAAATTTATACAAAAAAAAACATCTTTACATCTGAGTATCTTTAATATTACCACCTGCTGTCCCTAACAGAGTTGGGGTTGTAATGTACAGGTACATGATGTATCTTCCGTTAGTTCTGGTGTTCCACAGGGTTCTGATTTGAGACCAATTTCTATTCATGATCCTTTTGGGAAATATGATCATGAAACATGATGTACATCTAAACTATTATACTGATGACACCCTGCTGTATTTATCTATGAAACCTGAGGAAACCCAGTCAGTCACTGAAGCTGCAAGCTTGTCTTATAAACATTAAAGTCTACATAAAATCTTGGTAGACCTGTAATTTTCTACTTTTTCATTCATTTTCTAATTCAAATATTAAATATGTCTCAGGAGCAGCTTTCTTTCATTTGAGAGAGTGACTCCAAAAGATCCCACAAACAACATCAGTAACATCCATTAAATAATGATTTCTTTATCTTCACATAGTTTTTTTTCCTCATTCTCAAACCTTGGCGTTGGAAACACTCACTTATAAGGTCTTTGGTTGAAAAAAAGCTCAGAAGACAAGTGTTGGAGGCTCCAGTCTAATGTTACCCATCTCCTCTGAGAAAGGAGATTTCATTTCTACAACACAGGACAAGTTCAATAAACTAGTAACTATTTTGATCATAACTCTGTTCCTGGCATTTGTAAATACCACAACGCTGCACGTTTTGATAGTTCCTTTCATTTTCAGATGACTTGATATGCATTTAGAAATACACAACAACAGATATTCTTCATACAGAATGCGGAGCTAACACAGAATTAATCTTTTCAATTCAGTATTGATCTATCCAAATGTCCAAATGCTTTCATTTACAAAAAAAGGACAAACAAATAGAAAGTCAAACCTTGGTGTAGGGAAAAGTCATCCAGACGTTGAGTGTGGGCTTGAGGCCAATGACCAGAATCTGATTGAGAAAACCAAAAAGCAAAAATAAACTTTCTTTTCAGTCATGATTTAGTCTCCAACAACACCAACAACAGTTGTAATCTACAGTGGTTTGCAAAAGTATACCCCCCCCTCCCCCCCTTCTTTTAAAAAAAGTTTTCTTTTGCACCATAGTCTGGTCCAAATTGCCAGGAGAACTTATTTTGAGGTGGAAAAAAAGGTGTGTGCATATGTATTCACCCCCCAAAAATCAGTACTTTGTAGGGCCCCCTTTTGCAGCAGTTCCAGCTGTAAGTCTCTCAGGGTTCGTCTCTGTGAGCTTGCCACATCTAACCACTGGAATTTCTGTTCATTTTTCATAGTAACCTTCAGGTTTGATATGTTCTGCTGTACGTCATGCCACAGATTCTCAGTTTGATTGAGGTCTGGGCTTTGACTAAAACATTCAACAAAAGTGAACATTTCCCCTTAAACCACCGAGTGTTGCTTTAGCAGTTTGCTTGGAGTCATTGGGCCTCGTGCAAGAACATTTTCGTATTTTTATTCTAAATTTCTCTCACTTTTTTCATACGAAGGTCTCGTACGAACACGCCACGTCAGATTCAACAAACGCTCTTAACTTCGGAAAAAGTGTGTAAACGACCTGCGTAAATGATGAATCCCACCCGTGCGTATTTAAGTGCACGTGCACGAGGATAGTAAATTTCCATACTCCACGCCCAAAATTATACGGCTGTGCTTCCTCTGTCCTGTGCCAGAACAACTTTAGCTGTACCAGTGTTAATTTCGTCAACCAGGACGATGACGAAAATATTTCGTTAACGCCCCTTTTTCCCGTGACGATGACGAGACGATGACGCACAAAAATGCTTCCAGAAAATAAAAACATGACGAGAATATAAAATGATTTTCGTTAACGAGACTAAGACAAGACGAAATTTACATGCCATGGACGAATGGACATTAAACAATGTAATAGTTTATAATTAATTTGTAATTTGTAATTGTTAATATAAGTGTTTCTTGATGTAGAAAAGGCTCCAAAGTTGAGATTTGTTACGTTTATTGATGTATTGTGTTGGTCAGTTCAGAGCGGAGCGGCCCCCTGCTGGTCATGTAGCGTAACTGTCAGTGCTCGGTTAGAACAGGTGTGTGCTCTGATGAGTCGACAGAGGGAAGATCGAACTGTTGATTAATGTCCCGGCAAGTGGTGTGTGCGTAAATGAAATGTGAGTATGGCTGTATATATTGTTTATGTAATGTATTCAGGTTGCTGCAGCCGTAGCTTCTGTTGCTTTGATGTGTAACTCGCCATGTGTATGCTAGTTGTAGCATTTAGCTCACCTGCCTCTGATTGAGTGTACATCACGTCACGTGTCTGTTGTTACCGCTCCGACTCAGTGTGATGTTTTCAGTGAGTGTTACGTAATGTTACCATGTGATGTTGTTTATGTGTTTAATAATAATAAGTCAGGTGAAGTGTGTTTAGGACTGTGATAGTGGGAATTAGAGGCAAATGGAGATGTAGTAATTTCAGTACTCCTTTATTAGAGAGAAAGAGCTTATTCTTTATTCATTTGGGTATTTGTTATTGTTCTTTTGATAGGAAACCACACACATTACCTTATTGCCTGCAACAAAAGGGAAATAAATCACCTGAACCATCATTAACCTGCCTCTTCCTTTGGACCCTCTGGAAGTCTGATTGGCCTTAAGTTGGTGTTCTGGCCGGCACCCGGGTGTGAACTTTGTGTTAACCCCTGAACTAACGCCTGATATAATTTAGCCCAGTGTCTTCACTACACTTGAACTTCATAGAAGATTACACGCTGTTGCCCTGTTTGTCCCTGCACGGCGCCTGTCCCACAGTGCCTCGCGCGGCTCAACCGTAGCTAGTTCAACTTTGCAGTCCAGTCATGGCGTCGGGCTCGGCTTGGAGCTGGGCGAAAACAACGCCTGGATGTATGGAGCCATTTCGTTTACAACGCGAAGGACAACAAAACAACCTGCATGATAATGATTGATCATGCCGCCGTGTGTGGAGAAGTTCTATTATGTACAGTGTTGACTAAAATGACTAAAATTTGACTAAGACTAAAATTGATCTTCGACATTGTGACTAAGACTAAGACTAAATTAAAAAAAGCTGACGAAATTAACACTGAGCTGTACCCATTTCAACTATTGCTAATAGAGCCACTTCCTGTTGACCTCTTCACCACCAACAACAACAACAAACTCAGGCATTAGAGAAAGATGGAGAACGCAGAGCAAGATGAAGCTACGTCCCTCTACATTTGGTCTGTGATGAGCTGCTTGTTGCACAAACTCGATGCCCAACGGAGCATTCTCCATCGCGTTGTTTCTTTCTTTCTGACGGCGATAACAACAGGAATATCGTCTCCTTTGACTTCCGGGTCACGACCCCGGGAAAACATCTGGAGCATGCGCAGAACGCAAAGTCTGATTCACCACGTGCTTCAGCGTCTACAAGCAGGTTTAGAGTGACTTTCAACCCAGTTATCTCGGAGTCTTAATCCGATCCGATCCAATTTCTTGTCCGATTAAGGTGTCTACATGAACTCGGTTTATGCGTGCTTCAACTGGGTTTATGTGTGCTTTAACTGGGTTTATGTGTGCTTTAACTGGGTTTATGCGTGCTTTAACTGGGTTTCTGCGTGCTTTAACTGGGTTTATGTGTGCTTTAACTGGGTTTATGCGTGCTTTAACTGGGTTTCTGCGTGCTTTAACTGGGTTTATGTGTGCTTTAACTGGGTTTATGCGTGCTTTAACTGGGTTTATGTGTGCTTTAACTGGGTTTATGTGTGCTTTAACTGGGTTTATGTGTGCTTTAACTGGGTTTATGCGTGCTTTAACTGGGTTTATGTGTGCTTCAACTGGGTTTATGCGTGCTTCAACTCGATTTATGCATGCTTACCGTTTGCTGCTGCATGAAAAGAGTGTGTGTTCAACAGGTGCCAACCTGGATGGGGTAAATACTGAGGAGTAATTTCGTGTATTTCTCTGTATCATGACAATAAATCTGATCTTAATGATCTTAAAAGCCCAGATGTTCTCCCTGCCAGTCTTGTTCCATTTTCAGATGAGTTCCAACCAAAACTCTGAAAAGAGTCTTTGGTTAACTCTTAAGCAAAGTTACAAGATTTCAGTAAGGTTGGATTGTTGTATTCTTCACAACGATTTGTTTCTCTTGTGTTCATGAGTTGTAGCACGTTCATGCTTCACAGCTGGCCAGTGGCAGGGGGCTAGAGACTACAAGATGTTTTACCAGATTAACCCCCCACTTATCTGAATGATCTTTATCAAGCAGTTCCAGCTATTTGGAAATGTGTGTGTTTGTGTACCTTGGTAAGAGAAGCCATAGCCAGAAGAGAAAAATGTGTGATGGGATGATCTCTAAAGTCTGGAGGAGTCCGCAAAGGTTCAATACAGCACACCTCCCCCTTAGAACCACTGAATAGACATCGAGAGTCACATGACCGCATCCCCATCACCCTCCTGGAAACAAAAGTAACAAATCACCAACTAAAAGAAGGTAGACTTTCCTTTTCAAAATGCATGTACAATTGAGCCAAGATGGATAAATTAGGTTAACACTCCTGTCAACTTTATGGATGCCTCATTGGTTGGTCAGCAGAGCAATTTACCTAAAAGCCAGTTCAAATACAGATCCTCCACTGTCGTTGCACACTGCTAGAGTTGGGTCATCTGTGAACTACAGAGACAAAAAGACGGAAAGAAAAGGGGACAGAAATAGGGTGGAATTGTCCAGGTATGGTTCCAAACTCTTGTGTCAGCATTTATTTTACACTGTTGCTCAGTCTCTTACTTTTGGTATCTATTGTCTGTTAATTGTTTGTTCATTTTTATGAATGAACTTTACATAAACATTGTATTGAGTATTAAATAAAAAAAACCTTATTCTCTATAATTCCAAAAAAACTGAATTAAATAAAACAACCGATTTGTTTCACTTTAATAATGTTGCCTAATGGAAGCATGTATAGACAGCATGGCATACATTTCCATTTCTATGCTGATGATACTCAGTTGTACTTATCTATGAAACCAGATAAACCCAATAGGTTGGTCAGACTACAAGCATGTCTTAAAGACATAAAGACCTGGATGACTCAGAACTTTATGCTTCTATGGTTATGGTTTATAGCTTTTATGGTTTTGTTGAGCCACCCCAGATTTGCTGATGATATTTGCCTTAATTTAGCTAGTATTCGCTTAAGTTCTTCAGGATTCTGTTTAGCTTTTAGTCTTTGCTGTGGTCAGTTTCTCACACTGGTTTACTGTTTGTTACCTATGTCTCCCAGATGTCCACTGCTGCCATTTATTCCCTGTTCTTGTTATTCACCTGCATCCACTCACCTAATCATCCATCCTAGTATATATGTTTCATGGTTTTCAGTGTTCAGTGCCAGATTGACATTTTCCCATCTTTGCTCAGTCAGTCAGTCAGTCAGTCAGTTATGTGTCTTCGTAGCTCCCCCCTATTAATCAGTCAGCCAGTCCATCCATCTTGTGTTTTCTAAGGTGTTTTGTTACATGTTAGTTTTCAGTTTGGAGTTTTGCTATTCCTGCCTCGGCAGCATCTTTTGTTCACACAGCATTGAGTTACCATTATCCTTTACTGCCTGCATTCAAAGAAACTTGAACATGTTATTGGGATTAAAGGAACTGCATTAGGCTGGTTTAAGTCATATTTATCTGATAGATTTCAGTTTGTTCTTGTAAATGAAGAATCTTCCTCACACACCAGAGTAAGTCATGGAGTTCCCCAGGGTTCTGTGCTTGGACCGATTCTTTTTACTTTATACATGCTTCCATTAGGTAACATTATTAGACAGCATGGCATAAATTTCCATTGCTATGCTGATGATACTCAGCTGTACTTATCTATAAAACCAGATGAACCCAATAGGTTGGTCAGACTACAAGCATGTCTTAAAGACATAAAGACCTGGATGACTCAGAACTGTCTGCTTCTAAATTCAGATAAAACTGAAGTCGTTATCTTTGGACCTGAGCGCTTCAGGGAAAAACTGTCCAGCTATATAGTTACTCTAGATGGTATTTCCTTGGCTTCTGGTCATACAGTAAGGAACCTTGGAGTTATTTCTGACCAGGATCTGTCCTTTGACTCACATATAAAACAGGTTTCTAGGACTGCCTTCTTTCATCTTTGTAACAGCATTATATCCCTAATTGTGGCTCCCCTGATTAGCTAAATGATAAATTCCAAATAGAATTGAAATTCTTCCCCACATATAAAGCTTTTAGTGATTACTGACTAAGAAGGGTATTCATAAGGTCAGGCTGATATTTACAGCTGGATTGTTTGGCAAACGACTCAACATCTGACAGATCTTAAAGAAACCTGTGGACAGAGAGGGATATGACACTCAGTATGCGAGGATGACTTACCTTAACATGCAGTATAGCTGTTCCGGGAGGATGGGCATCAGTGATAGTCCTAAGAAGCTTCCCGTTGGCAAGATCCCACATTGTAATCTATTCATGGAACCAAACATAAATATAAAAACTGTGAGATAAAACTATTACATTTTTTGTTCAATATCATCAGTGCCACATTGTCATGTTATGGCCTTATCATATCTATTTTAAAACTTAACAAATCTTCAATATTGTAATAAGTATTGATAAATAAATAATACAAAACATATATATATATATATATATATATATTGTAATAAGTTTTCCCATAGGTAAAAATTATAGTGTATTATTGTATTTGACAGGAATTACAACCAACTTCCCAATAACAGCAATGGCTTTCAGAAAGCACACAAGATTAAATATGAAGAAGATACACGACAGAGACTGCTTGCCAGGTTAAATGAAAACAAATGTTGCAACCCTTACTGGCATACTACAGAGTAAACCTCAACATCGACAAGGTGGGACTTCTGGTTGGCCCATAGAGAAGATGGCGGGCAGACTGAACACTCTCCCTTTGACTCGGATTATTTCCACAGATTCAAGTCCTTTAACGCAGTAGTACAGCTCTTCATTATGGAAGGAGACAGAGCCAGTAAAGCTAAAAGTAAACTGTCTAGGACTGAACATCTCACTTTGCAACTGGTTGCTGGACTTCCTGACCGGAAGACCACTGGCTGTCCGGGTCGGCAGCAACGCATCCTGCACCATCACACTGAACATAGGGGCCCCCCAAGGATGCATGCTCAGCCCCCTACTCTTCACCCTGCTGACCCACGACTGCACACCAACACAGCAGCAACCTCTGCATCAAGTTAGCGGATGGCACTACTGTGGTGGGGCTCATCAACAACAACGACGAGTCAAACTACAGGGGCGAGGTGAGCCAACTGGCTGCGTGGTGCAGAGACAACAATCTCTCTGTTAATGTGGAGAAGACGAAGGAGAGCCCCCACCACTAATACATACTTTGTTTAGCTTAAGATTTCTCCAGCGTGTTCTTGGGCTTCCAATGAAAGAATCAGGCTAACACACTCAACTTTATTTGTCAATTCCAACACTGTGGTTAAAGCTAGCTAAGAACAGGTGCTGTTGTCACTTTAGGACTCACAGTTAATTTTCTGTTCATCCACAGAATTATTCAAATTGCCTATTTATTTGCATCTAATCCCACAGGATCTCAGTCATCCAGGTCAAGGAAATCATGAGAGCTTGAATAAGGGCAACAACAAGAAGTGCAGATGCTCTTATTCAAGCTCTTCTGATTATTCCCACACTAGACATCCCAGTTTTTACAGGCCATCTTGTTTGCTGGTTACACCCTTCCATGCCCTACAAGGCAAAACATCAACATGACACATTCCAGTACCGTCTTTCACATCCCTGAGTAACTGTCAGCATTTCAAAATTTCCCATTGGTGATTACTAGTTATTTTGAGGGCGAGACAAATGGAACAAAAGATTCCCCTGAGTGGACTAACCTTTTTCCACCCTTTTGAATTTAAAAACTCAAATACACACCGACTCAAAAGAGCAGTCATTTTATCTGTAATATTTACCTGTCCTTTGGCAAACCCACAGAGGAGTCGTGAGCAATCATGGTTGATGCTAAGGGCAGAAACCGCTCCAAACTCTGCTCCGGTTGTCTTGGAACCCAGACAGAGCCGCAAAGCCTGGTTGGTGTCTGAAGAAGAAAATGGGAAAAACTTTTTCAGAAAAAGAGTTGTGCTATAAGAACCTAAAGTTCAACAATCCAATAACAGAATCAAACAATCAGAAACAATACACACTGGAACCAAGTGAAGAAATGATAATAAATAAATGAATAAAGAACTTAAACTGCAATTAGTAAAAAACAAAAAGAAAAGCACAGCGCATGCTCTGAAATAAATGGAACACACTAAAGTGCAGAAAGACAATGAAGCTTCAGCCATGTAGAAACATAATGAAGAAAATAAAAGCATAACTGAACAGGAATGGTCATACCTTTTCCTGCCCGGCCATCGTTATGTCAGCAGTATAAAGAGACATAAGTCAATTCTGCTGAAATCTAAATCTAAACCAAAGACCACTTACTAATTCAGTTCGTCTGTGGGAACCAGCAAAACCATTTCATGTGGTGTTATTTTCCGTAGTCATACTCTCCTTGTACTGAAGGTTATAGATCATATATAAGTCATATTGCTGCACTAACAAGAATAGAAAAAATATGAAGGGAGCCATTTATAGCAATCGCCATTTTCAGAAAAATGACCACGTGTCAGAAACCTTTGCCCAGTTTTTCCCCATTTCTCAAGAAAAAGCTCTTCTGGATGTGTCGGGCTGATGTAATGCAAACATTTAATAACTGACATCTAATGGTCAATTTGGAGAACACAACCATCTCAAACACAGTCAACACAATAACCAGCATTGCCAGGTATTATGACAGAAACAGAAACAACTACAAAAAGAACAGAAGTGTTACAATTTAGGGACAATTTAGGGGCATTTACTTTCACTCCCTATTGGGTAAGCAGTGTGCCAAGAGGGCTGTCGAGCTCAGGTGGTCTACCAGAGGCAAGCCAAGGTTCTAACAGCATCTTAGCTGTTCCTAACTGCACTCAGGTGGTCTACCAGAGGCAAGCCAAGGTTCTAACAGCATCTTAGCTATTCCTAACTGCACTCAGGTGGTCTACCAGAGGCAAGCCAAGGTTCTAACAGCATCTTAGCTGTTCCTAACTGCACTCAGGTGGTCTACCAGAGGCAAGCCAAGGTTCTAACAGCATCTTAGCTGTTCTTAACTGCACTCTTCTGGACAGAGATCCCAGATGTTGTTCCTGACACCTGTTGGAGCCACTCTCCCAGTTTGGCTTTCACAGCCCAGTACTCAGAATAACCTCACTGTACAAATAACAAATATTTGTCGCAGTGGAGATTCAACAAAACCCTGCACTGAGAGACACCCAAGATTCATATGTGGATTTGGAACTTGAGCAGCCTGAGAAAGGATAAACGCCACCTCACTTCTCTGAGATGGTTTGAGTACTGCTCTATCCTTCAGACCCCCCCCTGCCATAAACGTATCTGTGAGGACATTAACACCCTGGTGCTAACCAGGCCAAGAGACTTTTGAGTTAAATCCTATCAGCTTGAATTTACAAAGAGCCAACTGAAATATAAAGAGGGGTGTGGGTTTAGGATGGACCAAATGTTTCTCCCCCCTCAAAAAAAAGGGTAAATTATGGATTCCTTGACACTGCATTTCCTCTAAATGGGACAACAAGGTGACAAGAGGCGGACCTTCCCTACCCCTGAGAGGAGCGCAAAAAGAAAGCAAAAGGGACCTTTCTCCTCAGGTTTATTACTGACACTACGTTAATATTGTTGTTGTATTTGGCGCTATATAAATAAAAATGAATTGAAAATGAATATGCTTATTATCTTTGTACGGGTCATTTAAGGTTTTTATTGAGATCCAAGCTTCATTTTGACACAACTTACCAGACCGTACAATATAGGATTAGGAAGTTAGAAAAATGAGTCAATTTTCCATGGAGCCACGTTGCCATCTGGTGATCACTGTCACAGAGTATTTAATGTAGAATAATAAGTTAATGAGAGATCTGAACGGTAACTTTGACCCAATTTATCAATCCGTATCCGTATCCGAAATCAGTAATTGATACTTTTTCAGTTTATCTGGTTTACTTTATACATTTAACACTAGATAGTTTGCGTCACAGCTTATCCACAAACATAACTGTCCGTATCATTTCATATGGTCTCTATGGTCCGTTTCAGGCGGATATCCAGACTTGTGATAACTGTTGTTAGCCTTGGTCTGCATATTACTAATGTATCTTTCAGACCCCTCTGAACAAATAAGTGTTTAGAGAGACTAGAGCATGTAGAAACAATGTATTTTTAACACTAGAACTAAACTTTGAACTGGAAGGCCATACAGTTTTCAGTCATCTCATTGGCTTAAATGGGAGCCTAAGCCCACCTCACCTGCACAAATCACACCCCCAGAGCTGAGGAAAACAGTTGATTTAAAATTAGAGAAGTTTTCGTCTCCTTCGTCTTTTTGTTAATCGTGTTCCACGTTCTTTGTCTTCTTTGCACATGTCAACCTCTGCTGCTGTACTTGATGTTACATAGTAAACAAAGTGATTTCTGCTCCACACTAAAGTATTTTTCATGCAACTTTTTCCGTTTTGATATTTATGTTAACTTAATTTAAGTTCATCTCAAGAGTTGGCTTGTGTTACTGACCAAACCAACTTCAAACTCGAAACACTGCTGAATGCACAGCCTGCACCTGGAGTAGACCCCAGCCTCTCTTGCTCTGGTACACAGCATCTGTTCTTGTGCAGCCATGATTAGTGCCTCCATGCCATCTTTCAAACCAGCCTTTTCTAACCAATGATGGGACTTCTCAAAATCATCCCCTCCTTCAATCTTGTATTCATTCATGTATTACATGACATGCAAGGGCTTATCCTTCCATGATCTGGTGGAGTTGGCGGGGGTCCCGATGGGGTTATTCAATCTGTCCCTGGCCTGGGCTGTTGTGCCGACCTGTTTTAAGACCACCTCTACCATGCCAGTACGGAAACAATCCACTCCAACATGTCTCAATGGCCACCCAGCAGCACTCACTCCCTTCATCCCAAAGTGCTTCGAGCAGCTGGTCCTGGCACATCTCCTGCCTCCCCCTCCCAGCACTGGACCTCAGGAGGAAAGGCGACACACACGAGCCCATCCATCTCAAAGGTGTGGTGGTGGTGGAGCGTGTGTCCAACTTCAAATTCCTGGGGACCCACATGTCACAGGATCTCTCCTGGACAACAAACTGTCACCATCATGCTTGGCTGCTGTTGTTGTTTTAGTTTAGAGTCTTGGGCGGGCTGAGCAGGTTTTCCTGAGAGCCTGAGTGGCTCCTGCCACTACCCCTGTTCCTCATCAGCACTCATAGAGACGTCCTTATAGGAGCTGCGGGAGCAACCAGTCTTCGCCAGATCGTCTCACAATCTTTTGAGGTAAATCGGCCTTTTCCAAGTCATTGTACAAATTATTCTCCAAGTGTCTCTTAGGACTCCTTTCTCCTCTGGTTTCCTGGTACCTGCCTCGCCTTTCATCCCGGATATCCCTGCCAGCCTTTACCATCAACCTGCCTGCTCCTCCGGCCACCGACTTGGATCCCAAACCAACACAGCCAGCGTCCTCCCCTCATTGACAGACTTCGTTCTGCTCCTAAGTAGGGATTATTTACTCCTTTTGGATATTTCTCCCACCATTACGGAGGATCACTCTAACCCTCTCCCTCCTCCTGTAGAATCTTACACAGTCTGCAGTTGAGTCCGTATTCTTGGTGGCTTGCGCTCAAGCCGTGACACAAACTGCTCCAACCTGGTTAAGCTCACCAGCAGCTCTTCTTCCTGAGGATTCTGAGGAAGAACCACCTCTCCTCAGACATCCTCGAGAACTTCTGCCGCTGCACCATGGAGAGCACCCTTACCAACTGTATTACAGTGTAGTATGGGAACTGCTCTGTCGCAGACAGAAAGGTGCTGCAGAAGGTGGTGAATGCTACTTAGCGCGCTGCTGGAGCCTCACGTCCTGCAACTGAGGACATATATAAGAAATGTTGTCTCAGGAGAGCACGCGGCATCAGGTAAGACTCCCATCAGCCATCTCACAGAGCATTCCGTTGCCTGTACCTGTGCAATGACATTAAAGTTGAATCTAATCCAATCTAGTTCTCATGTGGTGGTATTGTCTTAAGCAGAGAAGATTCTGTGTGACACTTCAATAACAGTATCAGCAGGAGCTCCATCTTACCCTATTTACCCTAATATGATGTCCCCATGTGGTACTGTGCCTCCCTAAATCTCTTTAACAGGCACAAAACATTAAAAGTAGCATCTTATGCTTTAAAACGGCATGAGTTCACTTAACTCTGGAATCAAATGAGTTCATAATGCTCTTTACTTACTAAATTCTGATTAGGATTGGTCACTGAATGCACCATCAGTACAGCACAGTTATAGCCATTACAAAGCCAAACATTGGTGAAATATTAGCTACATAAGCAGCAGTTTGACTAAACACAGAGAACTGCAGAGTTTAAGGAGAAGATGCATCGTCGAGGAACTATGACACGAGTCCTGAACAATGCCATTAACCGGCCAGCAGGGGTGACAGAAAAAAGCTTTTCTTTTTAACAGAAAGCTGAGTTATACTTCTTTTAACTGCCCTTGCGCTTGCATCTTGCGCTTGCGTTAATGGCTCGAGACGTTTATGCTTCATTTTGCTTTGTCGGCGGTTGCGTGTGCTGCGTGGCGATTCACCGCCAGGACAGTAGGTGGAGCAGCGGGTTTTTTCAATGACAAGCCTACTACGATGAAAGGAAATTCACCGCCAGGACCTCTTCGGCAAGTCTCTCTTCGAGTGGATTCATGCTTCTTCTTCGTCTTCGCTTTCTACCTTGGCGTTTGAAAACAGCGGTCTTTTATTAGGGGATGAAACCGGAAGATGAAGACGCCGCCAGATGTGATGTAGATAGTGGCTTGCTCTTGCTTCTTGCGTGAAGTTTAGAAAATTGAGGTGACACACGCAAGCACGCAAGGGGGGGCTTGCAACCGCGCAAGGGCTTGCGTTGTGTCTTGCGTCACCGACCATAAATCAGGCTTCAGTTTGTTGTCTGATCTGAGCTCTCAGGTTATTTGCTGTATGCTCTCTCATGGCACATCAATGTGGTCTCAGGGTTATTCAATACTATCAGTCTCAATATAGACAGAAAAAAGTCAAACTATCAACAATGAGAATTAAGAATAAAGGCCTACCAAGGCACGTGCAAAATAAATCTTTCATCTCCATGAGACACTTGCTGGTTAAAATAAAGAATGAATAATATTAATAATATTAAGATCCAGTGGTTCACTGCACACCATGAAAAGAAAATAAAGGAGTTGCTGAGCTGTCTCTGTTTTTTTTTTACCAAAGCAAGTCACAGACATTTCATGAAAACCTCAGGAAACTGTATAAGCTTGTGAAAAACAGTAATACATTTAAAACATTTTAAATATGAAGGGAAATACACCAGAAAAATGGAATTGGTCAGTTATTAGATTTGTTTAAAGCTGTATGAGCATTATAAAAAGTTTGAAATGAACACATTCTTAATATCACTGCAAGCATGCAAATGCAGACGGAGGGCGGGGCCCATTAGACTCACCAAAGACCAGAGCCAGACCGTGAGATGTTCCCACCGCGATTACACCTGCCATCGTCTGCACGCACGCACACACACACACACACACGCACGCACGCACGCACGCACACACACGCACACACACGCACGCACGCACACACACACGCACACACACACACACACACACACACACACACACAAAAAAAGATGCTTAGGAAAATCAGCAGAGGGGGTGGTGGAGGCATGAAAACACATACCGAGGGCTTTCCATTCATGCTGCATCCTCACTTCACAAGATTTTAAGAAGCTCACATAACTTCTAGAGATGTGCATACTCCCACATTTTCTTGCCGTTTCTCCATCATGATGCCATTTCAGTTCAATTTAAAATTTGCTAAAAAATAACTTGACTGATTTGAAAACCTTGTAAAAAACGTCAAAAGAACTGGCAATTCATAGAATTAACTAAGCATCGTCTCCCTCCCCCTTCCTGTTTGTTCATCTTTTACTGTTGAGCCAAAAGTCCATGAATTTACCCACAAACTATTCACTGTTGCCTCTGGTCGTTGAGAACTAATACTTACTATTGCAGTAGGCAGTCCAGCATCCACTTTGTCCTGAGGAAAGACACAAGTTGAAATGTTTTTGGTCTTTTCTGTGTGCATTTCTGTACTTTGGCAACCAGAGTTGTGTGTGAAGTGTGCATGTTATGTACATGTTTCATGAGGGGAAGGGTTGGGAGTTCTGAGACTTACAGCAGCAGCAACGATCTGTGCAGAGATGCCCTTCAGCTGGCTGAGTCGCAGAACTGAGCCATGAACTGCTGCATTCAGATCCAGGGTCTTCCTCTTTCTGCAGGAGATCCACACAAAGACACATCAAACAGGTCAAAACAAGGCACCCATCAAACAGACACAGTAGCAAAAAGAAACATGCAAACAATAAGAGGCATTTGTTTCATGTGGTTGGTGGCCACCTTTCAATAGAACTATTTTACAATTAGAACCTGGGTTTGCCCCCGGCCAGGCCCCAGGTGAAAGTAGATACTGGCTGGATGAGCCAATCAGCGACAGAGCAAGTAAACCTGAGCATCTTCAGAGGAATGTGTTTTTTCCTTGTTAAGCCACTTAACTCTGAGCTATGAACCATTCAGGCAGGAAAAAGGCTCCTAACTCAAGGGATGAACCAGTGTTGTGTCCAACTTAGCAAAGAAGCCATTTTAAACTGGATCTTTAGGCACTTTGTTCCCAGCAGCCTGTCACAGAGACACATCATTTGTTCCCATTCCTTTAGCTGCATGTGTGAAAAACAGCAAAGATAACACAGTCTGTGTCACGGCCGTGGGATTTTCCCCATGTTTTATCAGGTTTTAGGTTGTTTCATGTCTTGGTTTTTCATGTTTAGTTAGGTTTTGCCATTGTTTTTCCCTCTCAGTTCATCAGCTTCACTCATGTCACCTGTTTGTCATTGTCCCCAGCAGCACACGGTCACCAATCACTCCCTGTTCCCTATTTAAAAAGCCTGCTTTACATCTGTGATATGTACAGAGAATATAAAGCCAGCAGAGCTCTTAGATCCAAGGACTCAGGTCAGCTGGTCCAGTCCAGAGTCCAGACTAAACATGGAGAAGCAGCATTTAGCTGTTATGCTGCAAACAAGTGGAACAAACTGCCAGTGGAGATTAAACTTTCACCAAATGGAGACATTTTTAAATCCAGGTTAAAGACATTTCTGTTCTCATGTGTCTATGCATGAAACCTGCACGATATCTTTGAACTTATCTGGACTGTTGCTTGTTTTTAAATTCATTTTTATTATTTTATTTGTTTCTCTTTATATTCTTTTATGTATTTTAATGCTTCTTCCACTCCCTGCTGCAATGCTTTTATTTTATGTAAAGCACTTTGAATTGTTTTATATATGAAATGTGCTATATAAATAAATTTGATTTGATTTAGTTTCCAGGCTCCCCTGTCACTGTTTGATATCCTTACCTGATCTTCATGCCACGCTACGTCTTCACGTAAAGTTAAGTGTATTTAAGTGTTATTCCCAGTAATGTTCCTTGTTTTGTTTTTCCATAGTCATGTTTTTGTCCCACAGTTTAAGTTTTTGTCATCCGGCTCAGCCGCGCCTTTTGTTTAACTTTGTTTCTTGTGAATAAATCCCAGTTTCTGAGTCTGCATCCGTGTCCTGCCTACCCACCCGTTGTTACAGTTTGACAGACAGAAAACAGGATTTCTGCAGCATGGTGTGCAGTGTGTCCTTAAAACATTTGAGGAAACTGGACAAGTAGAGGACAGAAGAAGAAGTGTCAGGCCTAAAGAACTATCTACAACAGGTGAACAGGATCTGACAGTGATGTCCTTAAGAAAGAGGAAAAAATCCAGCAAAGACCTGACACAGGAGCTGAGAGATGCATCTGGACCTTCAGCTGATCCATCTGCTGTTGGCCCAAGCCTCATCAGAAATGGGCTCCATGGAAGGGTGGCTGTCAAGAAGCCGTTCTTAAGGAAGGGAAACAGGGAGAAAAGGCTGAGCTGTGCCAAAGGACACAAGAAGTGGGCTGAAAATCAGTGGCAGCAGGTCTGATGGAGGGATGAATCCTCCCCAGAGCCCGGAGCTCAACATTACTGAAGCAGTGTGGGATCATGTTGGCAGAGAACAGAACAAAAGGCAGCCCACATCCAAAGAAGAGCTTTGGGATGTCCTTCAAGAAGCCTGGAGAACTATTCCTGAAGACTCCTTAAAGAAAGGACAGAAAGCTCGTCTGAGAGGCTTCAGGCTGTGTTGGAGGAGAAAGGAGCTCAGACCAAATATTCACTTTAAAGCTGCTCAGAACTGAACTAACTCTGGTTCTGCCTCAGATTCTGGGTTTATGTTCATGTTGGAACATGTTTCAGTGAATCGCTGCAGCTGTTACCATGGAAACATCTGCAGATATTCACTTTAAAGCTGCTCAGAACTGAACTAACTCTGGTTCTGCCTCAGATTCTGGGTTTATGTTCATGTTGGAACATGTTTCAGTGAATCTCTGCAGCTGTTACCATGGAAACATCTGCAGATATTCACTTTAAAGCTGCTCAGAACTGAACTAACTCTGGTTCTGCCTCAGATTCTGGGTTTATGTTCATGTTGGAACATGTTTCAGTGTTTCTCTGCAGCTGTTTCCTGCTTTTATGGAAATGTATTGAGAAATGAGGGCCAGACCAAGTTGCTCACACATACTGTACCTGGGACTGAAAACCACTCACTGTTACGGTTCTCTGACCTGATGAGTGCTGATGTGTCTGATGAGAGTACTAACTCCTGACAGCCGAGGGAGTGATCACAAGTTTTAGGTCCCATGCTGTCACTTTACCTATCGATCAAATATCCCACACTGCATGTCTGAAAAGGGCTTTAAGAGCCATGCATGTGCATTCTTATGGTGTGAGGTGCGGATCTGTCTGTGTGCGTTCATGCCGTTTGAGATATGCTGGGTCTCCGCTGTCAGAGCTGGCCAGGGAGGAGGTGTCGCAGGAATGAGCATCCATGTTGTCTGTGTTTAGTATGCAAGTGTCCTCCAAAACAAATGGATCCTCCTCATCCTCCATCTGCAACACAGCAATGAAACGCACACAAGTCAGCAGCAGTGTACGCAAGAAAGGAAAGCTCACCTGGAGCTGGGGGGTTTGACCACATATTCAACAGTGCCTGGCAGCTGCTGACCACAAATACTTCCTCAGCAGCGTTTGGCTAATCTTGCAAACCACTTAAAGCTGCAGTCGGCAGGTTTTCAAAATTCCGAGTCTAAAGTCGGAAAATTCGAACTGATACAACTTTCAGGTCCCTCCCCCAACCTCTACCAAGCTCCGAATCGCCCCCCAAACCCCTCCCCCTCTGTGGACGAGGTTGTGCACGTGAGTTCACACCAGTGTGAGCGCACACAAGCTGGGGCAGAATCACGCTCAGCAGCGTGTGCACAAGCTGTGATTGACAGGTAGGATTCCTCCACCCTAACTTGATTGGTTAAAAACAGCCGGGAGCGCTCGGTTTTTGTAAGCATGATTACAGGCTTCAGAGGGAGCTACAGATTTCGTTATTTTTCCTAAACAGCCTATTTAATATTCTACTTCCAGAATCCCATGACAGTTCAAGCTAATATGACTAAAAAAAAGTTGCCGACCGCAGCTTTAATAAACTATGCAATAATCAAATAAGGCCTTTAATCTAAATGAAAGCTTCATATTTACAGCTGGAAACTCAGGCCAGCACAGTGATGTGGGGATTAGCTGTTGCCTCTCAGCAGGATGGTCTCTGGCTCCTACAGCTTCCTCCCACAGACAGAAGGCATGCACGCTTGCTTCGCTGGGATTCAGAATTGTGAATCTTTGATGTGAGCATGCACAGTTAGCAGTGTCTCTGTAGGCCATGGGATGGTCAGGGGACTTTCATGTTGGTACATATGTGTGTCCACACATGGTGGCATCCCAGTATCATCACAGCTTCAGAATCACTACAATTCTAACCCTTCCTCTGCTGTCACCTGGCATTGTGCACAGGCTTTCTGTCCTGCTTGCCTTCATTTTGTTCTCTACGTGGTCCTGTGTGAAGAACTTGTGAGTGGTCAGAGTCTCAGCTGCAGCAGACGGCAGTCAGAGAGCATCTTGGTTAGTTCAGTGTAGTTCAAGCAGACACCATATTGTGGATCTTAACTCCATCTGATGCAAAGGTAAACAATGTCAAATCCAAAGGAGCATTTGCTTTAAGTGCCATGAAGGTTTTGAGGTTCGGGCTGTTTCAGATGCTGAATTTCTGCTCCTCTGTGGCCCTGTTCTGAGCGCTCGGAGCGCCGCTTACTGCAGTTAACACGGACTGCTCACAAGAACTTCACACAACCCCACTTCAGAAAAAGAATTGAGACAGTTGATTTGTGCTGGCTGTCACAGAATATCCCTTTAACACCCCATTTAATGCAACAGTGTCTGATTCAAAGTACAAGTTGGAAAAGATGAAAACTTTGTGCTTGACCTGACTAAGGATGCTTTCCAGCGTGGGAGGTGTATCCACTTGAGGAATGTCAAACTCCTTATCGTCAATCTAAGAACAGATGTGGAACAGAAACACACAGGATTAGGGAGCAGCATTTGTTGTGTCATGTCTGATGGGCTGCTTGTGATCACTGTTGAAAAGTTGTGAAGAGCTGCTGTGCAACCTAGTGCACCAACAGACTGAGAGGGAAGTTCTATTTTCCCAAACTTACAAAGTGGAATCCAGGCTTAGAAAGGTGAACACTGGTGTGGCTGAGACCTTGGCTTTTTAGTGGAAATCATTAGTATAGGCTTCAACATTCTATCAAACAGATCAACTCTATAGCATTTATAATCTGTGGAACGGCAATCATTTTACATTTGGTGGAAATAAGGTGGAGCAGTGCTGCTTTTGGTCTGCATTTAGGATGAGGGTTAGATGTGCAGCAGACATTACATTTGTACAGAACGTTACTTTGCTTTAAACATCCATCTTCTATACCCGCGTATTCCAACTCAGGGCTGCGGGGGGCTGGAGCCCATCCCAGCGGTCATTGGGTGAGAGGCGGGGTCACCCTGAACGGGTCACCCGTACATCACAGGGCCACACAGAGACACATGCTCACACTCACTCCCAAGGACAATCTAGAGACACCAATCACACAAACATGCATGTTTTTGGACGGTGGGAGGAAGCCGGAGGACCCGGGGAGAACCCACGCATGCCCGGGGAGAACATGCAAAAGGCCCCGGCTGGGATTTAAAGCAGGAACCCTCTGCTGTGAGGCGACGGCGCTAACTGCCACACCACCATGGCGCCCACTCATTTTAATCATATACTCCTAATATTTCAGATGAACCTATATCAGGATGTTGCTTTTATGGCCAGTTAAATCACACTCCTAATCTGCCTTTTTAACACTGATCATCAGATTGTTCCATTTCTAAAAACCTTTTTCACCAGTACACGTGAAAATGAAAGGCTAAGAATCTCCCAGGATACAGAAAAAACTACAGTCTGTGTCATCTGTTAAGCAGCTGCATCAGAAAAGAGCCAAAGGAAGAAATGACACAAACACATGAAATAACTTCGAGATAAAACTGAAACACCTGACACAAACCCTGTGAAGATAACAAGTTTAAAAAAAACTCATTTTATGACATGAGATGCTCAGGACTCAAGTTTTCAGAGTCAGCCGTTTGCGTGGCCCGGCGGCGTGTCACGCGGAGACTTCCAGCTTGGTTTGTAGTTTTTAACGCCACAGACTGAAGCTGAGCTCAGATTTGAACTGTTCTTCTTTGCCTCCAAAGACGGTGCCCTCTGTTTTGTCTTTGTTTAAAGGTGGGGTATGAGATGTTTTCTGGAGCATTTTTTATCATATTGCGATGGTTTTAAGGCTCTAGCATGGTTGCCGCGTCTGCTCGCGCGAGCGGTGTTGATGACGTCACGAGTTCGTGCCCGCCATAGGACCCTTTATAGTGGCGCAAGTCGTTGCGCGCCAGTAGTTGCAATTTTCTCCGTCACAGAGGTGGCGCTGCCAGGTGAAGGTTACCGCTACTCTACAACCAGGAAAGTGGAGAAGAAAACAATGCCGCTGTCAAGAGCAAGAATACTGTAATTAATGATACTGCTGCAGTTTTCGGATCATTTTAATTTTTTAATTCAGTTAAAAGAGGTGAAGGTTTGAAGCCCCCGGCATCAACAGAGTCTCTGCCCTCTTCTTTGCCTTCACGTATCTGTCCCGTAGCTTCTTCCACACATTCTTACAGAACTCTCCCTCTTTCCCCAAAGTTCTGCCAATCTCTGTGCATCAGTTTGGGGAGTTTACGTGCTCCCTGTGCTGTTTCACTGCAGTTTCTTACAGCTGTCTGTACAAACGCACCTCCTGACTGAGCCTGGTCTCACATTGGTCCATCCGGTTCGTTGTGCTCGGCGCCGCCAAGTTACAAAAATCGACTGGTGCACGACAACGCGCTGCGCCGTCTGTTCAAGGGAAGCGCCAGGCCTGAAACGTCATTTTGACGTCACGGTGCGACACCGCCGTGACAGACGCGGCAACCATGCTACCGCCTTTACTCGGCGCAAACTGCGCTTATGAGCTGAAGGAACTGTGAAGGGGCTGGCGCTTTCGATGACGTCATTAATGGTTCTCGAGCCAGAACAGTTGCGCGGTTGCGCCGAGTAAGGCTTAAAGGCTGATTCTTACTCGGCGCAAACGCGCAACTGTTCTGGCTCGAGAACCATTAATGACGTCATCGAAAGCGCCAGCCCCTTCACAGTTCCTTCAGCTCATAAGCGCAGTTTGCGCCGAGTATGCGTCACATTTGCAGTTCTCTCCAGACCAGCGGGCGTCACTGTTGAGGAAACAAGCTGAAAAGCATACGAAGAAAGCATACACAATGCCACCTGTGGTGTCCCGTCAGCAGAGGCTGGCACATCTGATGCGGAATGAATTTACTCTGGGTGTAGAACTGTATATGTATCTCAGAGCTAAGCGGCTGCGGCAAAAACAGAAGAGAAGGTGGAATGTTCGTCCTTTGCAACAAGACGAACTTTGTCAAACGTTGTCCCAGTGTAACTTCATAGACGTGTCGTACAGATGTTTGTAGAGGCGCACCCTCTCGGTCACCGCGGTCTCTGCAGTGTTCATTTTTCCTTTCTCTTGGTCAGCTGTTTCCGGTTGAGCGCGCGCGAAGTCAGAAAAAAAGTTGTGTGCGCGCCCTTGCGCCGAGCGAGGATTTTCTAGCTTGCGACGGGGGGCGTGGCGGAATTTTGGGACACGTGACCGTTTGCGCCATTTGCGACCAGCTAGTATGAGCGAGGTTGCGCCGAGTAAGAATCAGCCTTAAAGCGGAACTCCGGGGCATTTGAAGCGTGTTTCCATTGCTAGAGGTTGTCAAATACTGCCAGTAGGACACAGAGAGATGCGTATCTGCGCTCCCTGTGTGGAGATCGCTCTGTCCGCACACCCTGTCATGCGAGGCTAATACGTGGTGGCTAAGGGGCAAGCGCTAACCCTTCCAAGTAAAACAACAACTTGCACACTGCAGAAACGTCACACCACTTTATAACCCATCCGACAATAAAGTCACAAGCCTTACCATCAAAACCATATGCATGGTTCTCACATTACTGGCATGGGGACGTTACAAAACAACTTTATAAACAGCATATAACTCACCGGCTGGTTGTAGGCTCGCGCATGTGAAAGCCCAAAAGAGTCGATGGAGAATAATCCCATATACAAAACAATTATCTTCTCTAGAAAAACTGCGTTCAAGTATTTAAAACGTTACAACAATACATGCCCAGTAATATTGTTGTAATGTTTTAAATACTTGAACGCAGTTTTTCTAGAGAAGATAATTGCTTTGTATATGTGATTATCGTCCATCGACTCTTTTGGGCTTTCACATGCGCGAGCCTACAACCAGCCGGTGAGTGACATGCTGTTTATAAAGTTGTTTTGTAACGTCCCCATGCCAGTAATGTGAGAACCATGCATATGGTTTTGATGGTAAGGCTTGTGACTTTATTGTCGGATGGTTTATAAAGTGGTGTGACGTTTCTGCAGTGTGCAAGTTGTTGTTTTACGTGGAAGGGTTAGCGCTTGCCCCTTAGCCACCACGTATTAGCCTCGCATGACATGCTGTGCGGACAGAGCGATCTCCACACAGGGAGCACAGATCTGGACCTCTCTGTGTCCTACTAGCAGTATTTGACAACCTCTAGCAATGGAAACACGCTTCAAATGCCCCGGAGTTCCCCTTTAAGAATCAGGCTTAACCCTGACCCGCGCGTGTGGTCGTTCGGGGTACATGAGCAGTCCGAATCTCTCCACCACGTGTCCTGTCGTTATTAATTCTACTTTCCATCGAGTTCAGATGGTGTATTTCTGAACTGGATTACCTGCATTATTCAGTTGATAACCCCCCTCTCACACTCTCTCTCTCTCTCACACACACACACACACACACACACACACACACGCGCGGGCACGGCTGCGGGTGGGCTTACCGACTCCACTTCCATCAGGTTGAGCTGGGAAGAAGCAGAGAGAAGACTCCGGGTATCAGGAGACTGCGACATTTCTCTGTTTACATGGACAGAATCCGGTTCTTCTTCTTCTGCGGAGAATTCTTCTTCTTGAGTTTTATTAGCCGTTGGCAAGCAGCGAATTGGTGTTTTAGCGCCACCAGCTGGTGTGGAGTGTGGACCGTCAACACGGTGGATCAGTCAGTTCTGCTCTCACCTCTCCCACTTTAGTTTATATTCCATGAAACCCCGTCCTCTGCTCCGGAACCAGGAGAATAAAACCAGGAGAATAAAACCAAGAGAATAAAACCAAGAGAATAAAAAACAGGAGAATAAAACCAGGAGAATAAAACCAGGAGAATAAAAACCAGGAGAATAAAAACCAGGAGAATAAAACCAGGAGAATAAAACCAAGAGAATAAAACCAGGAGAATATAAAACCGGAGAATAAAACCAGGAGAATAAAACCAGGAGAATAAAACCAGGAGAATAAAAACAGGAGAAAAAAACCAAGAGAATAAAAACAGGAGAATAAAAAACAGGAGAATAAAAACCAAGAGAATAAAAACCAGGAGAATAAAACCAGGAGAATAAAACCAGTAGAAAAAAAACCAGGAGAATAAAAACAGGAGAAAAAAACCAAGAGAATAAAAACAGGAGAATAAAAACCAGGAGAATAAAACCAGGAGAATAAAAACAGGAGAATAAAAAACAGGACAATAAAAAACAGGACAATAAAAACAGGAGAATAAAACCAGGAGAATAAAACCAGGAGAATATAAAACCGGAGAATAAAACCAGGAGAATAAAACCAGGAGAAAAAAACCAGGACCATGGAGAGGAGCACCGGAGAAGCGAAGGCAAGGTGAGAGAACATGAGGGGGCACTGGAGTCAGCCCAACTCCCACAAAGACCGGTTGCTCCTGCAGGTCCCACAGAGGCTTCCTGATGAGGCCAGATGAAGCAGGTGTGACAGACTCCGGACTACGGACTCCGGCCCGGCTCCCAGGAAACCTGCCCAAAGCAACAACACAGCCAAGCATGACGATGCTAAGCTAGCCTTGGGCAACTACCGTGTTCCATGAATGCCACATAAGGCCACAAACTTTAGTCATCATCATGAAAACTGTCATGCCCAAGTTCTTCAGAAAGATAAACGTCCCTAGAGACACAGGAGAAAGTGTACTGGATGAGGAGGATTGTCCTGCCAGGTCATTCAAGTCGTCCTTAGAAACTGGTCCTCTTGGCCTTTGGTCCTCTTGGCCTTTGGTCCTCTTGGCCTTTGGTCCTCTTGGCCTTTGGTCCTCTTGGCCTTTGGTCCTCTTGGCCTTTGGTCCTCTTGGTCCTGCTGTGAGCCAGACTCGATCTTTCCTGCTGATTCCTGTGTTGTGTTATGGATGATGGTTTTGCATACTATGTATTTATATGACTGTTCTTATGTTCTGGTAATTTTATTCTTATTTTATGATCTTTTTTTTGTTGGTACTTTTCTGTATATTTGTGTAGAGCACTTTGGTATACTCCGGTTGTTTTAATGTGCCATAGAAATAAACGTGACCTTGACCTAGTCTTTCTAAGAGAGCTATGCTGCATTACATGACACACTCTGAAACCTATTGTTTCTGCGGTGAGAGCTTTGCACACACGGAGAAAAAGGTGTGCGGGAAAGACCATGAGTATGACCACTGGGGGAAAGGGGAGCAGCTAACATGCTGTAAATGTGGAAGAAGCCACAGTGTTGCATTAAGGTCATTAAACAGTAGATTTTTGTCCTTGTTCTAAAAACAATGGAAATAGTTTAGCAGCTCTCTTATTAATCGCCATTCATTCATTCATAGAGTGTTGGGGTCAGGCCTTTTTCTCCCGGGGTCTTCTCTCTGGGGTCTTCTCCCTGGGGTCTTCTCCCTGGGGTCTTCTCCTGTCCCCACCTCTCTGAAGGCATGGCAGGAGGTGGTTTCATAACTGCTGACTCTCTTCACCAGCAGCCCATAATACCCTCCACCAGAAAAGTCCGACTCCTTTTTCAGTGTAACGTTCTTTCCTGCCACAAGAGGAGGACTGAACCAGTCCCTGTAGAGGACTTCTGGCAGACAATCACAGGCATGGACCCAGGAAAGCATTCCACTGCCATCTAAATGACACGTGTGTGTCTTACACACATGTGCACAAAGGGATCTGTGTCTTACCTGTATTCTGAGCAAAAGTTCCAAGTGTCTGCATGTCATGTAACTGTCAGAAAGACAGACGAGAGACCCAGATGCGTCACTCATCACAGTTTATTTTAGGGTTCAGGGGGAGAGGAAGTTGGGAGGTTGAATCCGGGGCCTGTGTGTGTGCGTTCCCCAGTGGCTGAGAAGAGTCCTGTGGCGCCGGTGGTGGAGGGTCCGAGCCCTCTGGGTCGGGGGGGGGGGGGGGGGGGGGGGGGGGGGTGTCACACACACAACAGGAAAGAACAGGCAGGGCAGCAGCACAGTTCAGGTAAATCCAAATTCTTAGTCGCAAGGCAGAAGGCAGGTCAGAATTACCGTGGCTGGAGATCAGGGTGGGTTTCAGACAGAAGACAGGTCAGGTTTTCCGGGACGGTAGATGAGTCGAGGTCAAAGGTTCAGGCCCGGGTTTGTGGGAGAAGGATGTCATGACATCCTCATGACATCTGGCCTAGTTACATCTTGTGCTCGGCTCATATGAATATGGGTAAAAGGTAGTATGGGCTGTTTACATTTAGGGCAGACGCTCGGCGTCGCAGAAAGAGATTGAGTCCGGATGACGCATGCATGTTATGATTAAACCAGTATAAAGTTGGTTCACAGTATGAAGACGGTGGACATTTTGTACATTCTGTATGCATATTTGCTGTGACGGTTTGTTCAATAAATTCCCCAATGGACGGCTGACCGACAGTGTACTCGGCCCTATTTTCTCCACAACATAATGGTGACCCCGACGTGATCTTCTATCCTAGAAGCCATGCCCGACTCAGTGCGAGCGAGGCTGGAGGATGTGGTAGAGTTGAAATCAATGACACATGCGGCATTCCGGGATAATGTTGTGCATGCTATTGACAAATACAGGCAAAGTGAACGGAAACGGAAGGAGCAGGATGAGAACTTGCAGAGGAAACTCACACAGATGCAGCTGGAAGGACCAAAGGTGGGAGGCCAGGCCCTGATGACACCGGGGACCACTGAACAGGTACCTCCACCCTTTGCACCCTCTGCACCCTCTGCACCCTCTGCACCCTTTCAACCCGTCACACCTCAGGCCTACACGCAACCACCATACACACCACGTGCAGGAGGACAAAGCCAGCCTCGACCTTACCGAGGGTACAGGAGAGGCACAGCCGTAAGACGAAGATCCTCGGGGGCATGTTGGGCCTGCGGCGAGTTGGGACACTTTGCTGACAGATGTCCGCGAGCACCAGGAAACCAGAATGTGCGGCAGGACCACGGCCAGTCCCCGCGGGGTGGATCAAGTGGCCCGGCAGGCCCATGGGTGAGTCCAAACTTTGGTTATTAGGGGTGCCCACAGAGTCCTAGAGGGGAGGGTCAGTTTCCAGTCGTAATGGTGGGAGCTGATGAAGAACCGATGCTGCAGGTTCTAATTGAGGATGAGCCAACTACAATGTTGGTGGACACTGGAGCCACCTACACTTGTGTAAGTCAACATTATGCCACACACCTCCCCATGTCAAATAAATTTATTGAGACAATAGGATTCTCGGGAATTAAGCAGCTAGTACAAATGACCGCCCCCGTGCGTATCTCCACAGGGGAAAATGAAATCAGGATGCCAATCGGGGTATCTCATCAGACTCCCCTTAACTTGTTGGGGAGGGATGCCCTATGCAAACTAAAAATTAAGATTTGGTGTTCACCGCAAGGCATAATCTTGGATAAAAGAGGTCTGGAGTTTCCAGAGTCGACACAGGCAGACACAGCAAGAATCTATTGGTTGGGAGACATTTCTGAGCCAGTAACAGTGGCTTGGAACAAATGGGAAAAATACATTCAAGTCCAGTGCCCTAAAGCAAGGAAACCCACGCTCGATTATCATTGTACAATGTATTATGATGTTTCAAAAAGTGGAGAGTTCGAAGAGCCGTGGGACAAACAAACGGAACACTCTGAGATAAATTTGACAACTCAATACATTATCATTGGAAAACAAGGGGCAGCCATGAATGTGGAATCAAATGCATTTATTTCAAAATGGTACAATGTGCCAGAATCTGCTCCACATGTTACTTTGTTGGTGAATGAGAATTACAAAGCAAAGGATGTGGGGCCCATGATGAAAACAGCGTTAGGAGTAAAGTGGGAGCGAACAGAGAATCCGTTAATTTTCCAATCACAGGATGCCACGATGATTAAAATCCTATGCAGCGTATCAGCATTGGCGAAACCGCAGGCTGTTATGGCATTGGTGAACCAATCAGTCCAGACAGCAAAGCAAAGTGAGACAGAAAGGGTTGAGAGTGATCTGTTGAAAGAAATGATAGCTCATGTCCCAAACCAAGTGTGGTCTAAGAATGAGGCCGATGTTGGTTTGGTGAAATCTGCTAACCCAGTGAAAGTAGAGTTAAGACCTAATGTCAAACTTCCTAATCGTCCTCAGTATCCACTCAAGCCAGAAGCAGAGGAGGGGGTAAGTGGGACAGTAGAAGGTTTTGTAGGAAAAGGAGTGTTGGTTGAGACAGTCAGTGCGTGTAATACTCCAATATTTCCAGTACTGAAGGCAGACAAATCTAAATACAGGTTAGCACATGACTTGCGCATGATAAACGCGATTGTGGAAGATTGGCCAGCAGAGGTGCCAAATCCATACACACTCCTCACCAACGTGCCTCCTGATGCAAAATCTTTCACAGTAATCGATTTATGTTCTGCATTTTTCAGCATTCCTCTATCCGAGGAATCCCAGTATTTGTTCGCATTCACATACAGAGGTAAGAAGTACACTTACACCAGACTTCCTCAAGGGTTTAAACACAGCCCTCATGTGTTTAACCAGGTCCTTGGACAGGACCTAGAGGGCCTCGCATTGAACGGTACCCTACTACGCTATGTCGATGATCTCTTGCTATGCTCACCAACACTTGAGGCGTGTCATCAGGACTCTATGAAGATCCTTGAGAGGCTGGCAGAGGGAGGGTACAAAGTTTCTAAATCAAAACTGCAGTATTGTCAACCTAAAGTAGATTATCTGGGGAGGGTAATCTCGCAGGGAACGATTGCTATTTCCCCAACACACTTGGAGGGAGTAAGTAAGGCACCATGTCCAAAAACAATTGAGGAAATGATGATCTTTTTGGGGATGACAGGTTTCAGTGCAGATTGGATAGAAGATTATGCAATTAAATGCGCTCCCTTGAGAGGGATCATGAAACAATCCAAAGACCAAAGGTTGAAAGCACCACTGGAGTGGACCAGCGAGGCTAAGTTAGCCTTCGAAAGTTTGAAACAGGATTTGCAAAAAGCACCAACACTGGCAATACCAGACTATGAGAAGCCATTTTTCTTATATGTCTCGAACAGACACAACATGTACGCTTCTGCAGTGCTGATGCAGGAAACGTGTAGTGGTCGCAGAAAACAAGCCATTGCTTATTACAGTACAAAGTTGGATAATGTTGTACAAGGCTGGCCACCGTGTTATCAAGGGTTGGCCGCAGTGCAGTATGCTTATGAGAAAGCATCCACAATAACAATGGGGTATCCAGTCAACATCATGACACACCATAACATCTCAGAACTAATAAATCAGGGAAAGTATGTTGTGACTCAGGCAAGGTGTTTGCAGTTTATGCATCTGTTGACATATCCGGATGTGAGAATACAGAAGTGTACTACATTGAATCCGGCGGATGTCATTCCACTCGAGTTTGAAGGAGAACCACATGAGTGTGTAGCAGAAACTATGAGATATACCAAATTGAGACCTGATTTAGAAGCAACTCCGCTTGGGCGGGCTGATGTCACCTACTTTGTGGATGGTTCATGTTTCAGAGATCATTTGGGTAATCATGCAGGTTTTGCAGTTGTGAAGCAGGAAGGCGGAGACTTTGTGACGGTGAAGGCTGAGAAGTGTGAACAGCCATGTTCGGCACAGTTGGCTGAACTGAAGGCATTAACGGAAGCATGTCGACTGGCGAAGGGTAAGGTTGCAAATGTGTACACAGATTCTGCATATGCTCATGGTATTTGCTATTTGTTTGGAGCAGTTTGGAAGCAGAGAGGGTTCAGAAGGGCAGACGGGAGTCCAGTGCGGCACGAGGTCCAAGTGAGGGAGCTGATTGCAGCCATGATGCTCCCCTCGAAACTGGCAGTGATAAAGTGCCAGGCACATCGGAAAGGTAACGAAATGGTCAGTAAAGGTAATAACGCGGCTGATGAAGCAGCGAAAGTAGCATCAGGTTGCCAGGTGGCTGTTTTGGCACCAATGGTGTCACTGGAGCCAGATGTTACGCCAGAGGACATCATTCTAATGCAACAGGAAGCAGGGGTGGGGGAGCACAATGTCTGGACGCGGAGAGGCGCCACGAAGAACGAGAAGGGATTGTGGAGATCACATGATGGTCTCCTGGTGGCACCAGTGGCTCTGCTGACAATGCTGATCTCTGATGTTCACAGTGTGTATCACTGTGCCAGGGCAGAGGTAGTGAAAAAGGTAAAACAACAAGGTTATTGGTCACCATACATGCATGCAATGGTTGATGAAGTGTTGGGTCAATGTGAAATCTGTGCACAGAACAATGTGCGAAAGGGTGTGAAGACACCAGTGGGACACATTCCGGTGCCAGAAGGACCCTTTAAGTCATTGGTCATAGACTATGTGGACATGATTAAAACAGTACAAGGGAAAAGGTACATGCTAGTGGTGATTGACCGTTTCAGCCGGTGGGTCGAAGCAACTCCATCCAAGGATTTGGGAGCAGAGACGGTCGTGAAGTTTTTGGTAAGAGAGGTGATTCCTCGGTTTGGCATTCCAGCAGAGATTAGCTCAGATAACGGCTCAGCGTTTGTTCAGAAGGTTGCGAAAGGCATTCTGCAGCAGCTGCGAATCAAGCAGCGCTGTGGGGCCGTTTATCACCCACAAAGTCAAGGGATGGTTGAGAGAATCAATGGAACTTTGAAAGTGAAATTGAATAAAATCTGTGCTTCAACTAAACTAAACTGGGTAGATGCTTTGCCGCTTGCACTAATGAGCTATCGTATGCAGACTCATAGAGTCACGCACCTAACACCGCATGAAATGCTAACGGGTCGACCCATGCCGGCGCCTCAGTTGAGAGGGCCATTTAAAGGGCCCCCACTTGAGCAGCTGCAAACAGAGTTGAAAGCTTACATGAGGCAGCTGACTGCAATCCACAGAACAATCTATCTACGGGAAAAGTCCAGAGGCGTGAGTCTCGAACAGCCGGTTGAGAGACCAGTGGTGCCGGGCGACCAGGTGTACATCAAAGTATTCCGAAGGAAGTGGCATGAGCCAAGACGAGAAGGACCGTACGCAGTGGTGCGAGCAACGCCAACAGCAGTTCAAGTGGAAGGTAGCAACACATGGTACCATTTGAATCACTGCACTAAGGTTCGGGTTAAAGGCACAGACGGAGTTAAGTCCGAGGGGAAGAATGAACAAAAGGAAGATGTTAAGATTTCTGACACTGATGAGCATCCAGGTGTGGGTGTGGGCCGACGGCATGGGCTCAGGAGAGCAAGGCCTGGAGGTGTGGGACGGGATCCCGCATCCAAGAGAGGTGGGAAGGGGTCCAGTGAGGAAGACACCGCGCAGGGGAAGTAGCCAGCCTGGGTCAGATGAGTATGATGCAACAATACACACCCACTCAGGCCATGCCACGCCACAAACTTTGCCAGCATTACACACTAGAGCTACTCATGAAAAGGCAGATGTTAAGCTTGAATTTAAGTACGTTGGAATAAAGGATGGTGAGGAAGTGTGGATCATGGGTCCGGTGGAGGAGACGACCAAATCACCGCCTCCGGACGCTACAACGAAGGGACAATCTGGGAAGAGCAGGGTGTCCTCGGGCCAGAAAGGAGTTGTTCACTATGGTGGTAAGAATAGAAAGATTTCACGGGAAAATCTAGGGGGACTTGATACCATTAGCACTACAGGACGGAAGAATCATGTTAATCCAAGAACATATGGAGGGTACATGCACAGGAAGAGACAGGAAAACAGTGTAAGTGTGGAAGATGGTTTGTGGGGGAAGGCAGCACAGAATATGTGGTATAGATGGGCATGGTACACTACGAGAGAACTAACGGCGACGGAGTGCCTCATATGCGCAGACGCTCCGGGGGCATTGCCTGTTGTTGTTGCAGAGCCACACACCTTCAGGGACTGTGCAGTGGTCCAGCAACGGGAATGCAGAGAAGGTAGGTTTACACCTCAGAAGGATAAATGGTTATTGTTTGAGCTTCCTATGTGTGGGATTAAGTGCAGATTGATGTTTGGGGCAAATAAATTACAGGACTTTTTCAAAAAAGGGAGGGGCCACAAATTGGAGTCGTCCTGTGCTGAATTTAATCTTAGTACAACACAGGATGGGCCTCCGACTGATTATAGAGTAGATTACGATGGTGAGTTTGAATGCTTCACGAGTGGTGGATTTACTAATGACAGTGGAACTCACGTAGGTAACACTACCGTTAAATGCAACGTCACATGGGTTTTATCTTGGTTTCCACACGCAAATATGAAACCGATATTTATCAGGAAACCTGTGTGGTATGAAAATCCAGTTCCTTTGGATCAAAAATGTGAGGATATAGAAATGACAATTCCGACTCTCTACCTGTTTGGGGATCAGACACACCCAATAGCGGATAGTTATTGGATGTGTGGAGAGGACGTTTTGTTAAACGTGTTACCCAACAGGTGGGTAGGCCTGTGTGCACTTGTGAGGATGAAGACTTCGGTTGTGTTAGTGTATGACAAGGTAAACGAGTTACTGGGGTTGGATGTGGAAAAAGGGAGAATTAAAAGATCTAGTGGTGACTACATCATGGATAAGCACGTTTACTTGGATGCAATAGGGCAGCCGAGAGGGATTCCTTTTGAGTTCAAAGCACGCAGTGAGGTTGCAGCTGGATTTGAGTCTATTTTGCCGTGGATCACAATTAACAAAAATGTGGAGTGGATTAATTACATATACTACAACCAACAGAGAATTCTTAACTACACGAGTGAAGGGCTTGGAGCCTTTGGAGAACAACTACATGAGACGAGTAGGATGGCTTGGCAGAACAGACAGGCTTTGGATTGGATATTAGCGGAGAAAGGTGGCGTTTGCCAGATGGTTGGGGAAAAATGTTGTACATTTATACCCGGGAACACTGCAGCTGATGGTACGTTTACAACGGCCATGAAGAAGATCAGGGAGCTGAAAGAGGAGCTGAAGGGTAATGCTGGTGGTAGTGACGGGTGGTGGGCTGGTCTGGATGGGATTTTGGGAGAGTGGGGAGCGATGGCAGTGAAGGCGGGATTAGCTATATTGTCAATATTCATAATGGTTGCCCTATTGGTGTGTTGCATTATACCCATTCTGAGGAGGTGGTTGCTGCAAGTGATGTTCAAACGGAGTATGGAACAGACCAGGAGACAGATGACCATGCGAGACCAGGTCTGAGGACCAACGCATGGGAGAGCGGGCCAACGAATGAAGGTTACCAACGGACGGTTCACATGATTCTTTCCTCGAGGGTGGAACCACGGTTAGTATGATAGGGAGAAGAGATGCTGAAGATCTCTTTGATTGGGAGTGACGTACTGGCGACCTCTCCTCCCAGAGTTAGCTTAGCAGTTCCAGACCCAGCCGGACGGATGTTCGGCCAGGAGCAGACGACACCAGAGTACAGGTGATGGGACGGGACTGGAAGAGCTGCATTACATTGCTTTTTATTACTTTTGTTGTGTGATAATCCATAATTTTATGTATTGTACTTGAGACGAAACTGTGATTAATCGGTTTGATGGTCGTGTATTCATTCTATGTTTATTATCAATCAAAACTGATCACTGATATGTCCATTGCCAATTGTGTCAGTCAACTGTTCGGAGTGCGACCTTGGTAAAGTGGTCGGTCGCCAAGTGGGGTGGGGCCGTAGGTGAGTTTTCCCAAGATAAGAACATGAGTTACGGAAGTAGCAGTCGGTGGGTTTTTCGCACCAATGCACTGCGAACAGTGGACAAGTGTGATGGCAATGTAAAATTTGTAGTGTTATTGAATTCAATATCGTTTGATTTAATTTAATCATTTCATGTGATTCGAGTACACATATATATATTCCTTTTCAGTTCTTCAAATTGGTCCCGTTGATTGATGTTGTAGGATTATTAGGATGATGATCTAGTATTGATTATGTTAATTAATTCTTAATTAACTATGTGGGATGATTTTCTTTATTTTAGATTTTTTCTTTATTAAATCACTGATAAGTGATTTCAGGGGGGACTATGTGGGAGAAGGATGTCATGACATCCTCATGACATCTGGCCTAGTTACATCTTGTGCTCGGCTCATATGAATATGGGTAAAAGGTAGTATGGGCTGTTTACATTTAGGGCAGACGCTCGGCGTCGCAGAAAGAGATTGAGTCCGGATGACGCATGCATGTTATGATTAAACCAGTATAAAGTTGGTTCACAGTATGAAGACGGTGGACATTTTGTACATTCTGTATGCACATTTGCTGTGACGGTTTGTTCAATAAATTCCCCAATGGACTGCTGACCGACAGTGTACTCGGCCGTATTTTCTCCACAACAGGTTCAGGTTTGGAGCCAGATGAGAAGTAGCCAGCAAACAGTGTTACTTGCAGACGATCTGACAGCGAGGCACTGGGGAACTGAGGTTTATATGGACAGAGAAAGGCAGCAGGTGACCAGAGCCAGCCAATGATAGCCACAGATTGTTAACGAGGGTCAATTAAAGACAATAGGCAGCTGAGTAATGCTCGTTAAGTGGCAGCAGGTGATAGAGTGGAAAATTACCAGTTGGGAGAGAGAGTTGCAGAACCATGACAGAACCCCCCCCTCAAGGGACGGCTCCAGACGTCCCAAAACAGACTCACCAGCATGGGCGGGAGGAGGGTCAGAACTCCTCAGACCGGTCAGTGTCCCCAGCCTCAGGATCGGAATCAGGGTCAGGCACCGGTGTGGATGGAGCCGCGTCGCAACGAAGAGGACCCCTCGGCCGACCCCTCCTCAACGCTGGTTGACCCAGGTGCAGGCGATGGAAATCTGCAATGAGAGTGGGGTCTACAATTCTGCTGGCGGGCACCCACAACCTCTCCTCAGGACCATAGCCTTCCCAATCCACGAGGTATTGGATGCCCATACCCCGCCGCCGCGACTGGAGCAGCTGACGCACAGTGTAAACGGGACCACCATCAATGAGTCGGGGTGGTGGAGGTGGCGGTGCAGCAGGCACTAGTGGGCTGTCATGAACTGGCTTTAGCCGTGAGACGTGAAAGGTTGGGTGCACCTTCATGGACCGAGGAAGCTGGAGTCTGACAGCTGACGGATTGATGATTCTCTGGACAGAGAATGGACCAACGAATCTGGGGGCCAGTTTGCGTGACTCCACACGCAGAGGCAGATCACGGGAGGAAAGCCAAACCCTCTGGCCCACCCGGTAGGCGGGAGCAGGGGTCCTACGCCGATTGGCTCCGGCAGTGTAGCTGGCAACTGCTCTCAGGAGGGTGGCTCGAGCCTGAGACCATGTCCGACGGCAGGGGCGAGCACAGGCAAGGGCAGACGGACAGGACGCTCCTCTCTCTTGACTGGCAAACAGGGGTGGCTGATAGCCGTAGACGCACTGAAAGGGGGACAATCCCGTGGCGGAGCTGGAGAGAGAGTTGTGAGCGTACTCTACCCACAGCAGATGTTGAGACCAGGCCCGGGGATTACGTGACGCCATGCACCGCAGAGACTTCTCCAGCTCCTGATTGATCCGTTCAGTCTGTCCATTTGACTGCGGGTGAAGAACAGGGCCCAGCGACTTTGACGGGGATTCAGTCTCTTTGCTGAACGGATGTACTCCAGGTTCTTGTGGTCAGTCCAGACCAGGAATGGAGTCTTGCACCCCTCCAGCCAGTGACGCCACTCCTCTAGGGCAAGTTTGACGGCAAGTAACTCTCGATTGCCAATGTCGTAGTTCTGCTCGGATGCAGTCAGCCTCTGAGAGAAGAAAGCACACGGGTGCATCTTGCCGTCTTCTGGTGATCGCTGGGACAGCACCGCTCCGACACCAACATCCGAAGCATCTACTTCCACCACGAACTGCAGGTCCTCATCTGGCAACCGGAGGATGGGAGCTGAGGTGAACCGCGCCTTCAGCATCTCAAAGGCTTTGTCAGCAGCCAGAGTCCATTTGAATGGCTAATTGGTACTGGTCAGTGCGGTGAGTGGAGCTGCCACTGCACTGAATCCCCGGATGAACCTCCTGTAGAAGTTGGCAAAGCCTAGGAACTGTTGCAACCTCTTACGGCTCTCTGGGGCTGGCCAAGATGTCACTGCTGCAACCTTGGCTGGGTCCATCTGTATACTACCCTCTGCCACAACGTAGCCTAGGAAGGACACAGAGCTGACATGAAAGTCACACTTCTCTGCCTTGACATAGAGTGAATTCTTGAGAAGACGGTGAAGTACTGACTGCACGTGAATAATGTGTTCTGATAGGTTCTTGGAGAATATTAAAATATCATCCAAGTAAACAAAAACGAACCTGTTCAACATGTCACGGAGGATGTCATTAACCAGGGTCTGGAAAACAGCAGGGGCATTGGTGAGTCCGAAGGGCATGACCCGATACTCATAATGACCGGTGGGTGTGTTGAATGCAGTCTTCCACTCATCCCCCTCTCTTATCCGGACCAGGTGATATGCATTTCTGAGGTCGAGCTTGGTGATAATGGTGGCCCCCTGGAGCAGTTCAAAGGCGGATGACGTCAGTGGCAGAGGGTAGCGGTTCTTCACAGTGATGTCGTTTAGGCCTCTATAGTCGATACAAGGGCGGAGGGAGCCATCTTTTTTCCCCATGAAGAAGAAACCAGCTCCGGCAGGAGAAGACGATGGCCGAATAATTCCAGCTGCCAGGGAGTTATTGATATAGTCCACCATGGCCTGCCTTTCAGGAGCAGAGAGCGAGTAGAGGCGGCCCTTTGGTGGTGCCGTTCCAGGTAGGAGGTCGATAGCGCAGTCATGAGGCCGGTGTGGAGGCAGAGATGTGGCTTTGGACTTGCTGAAAACCTCCTTGAGATGATGGTAACAGGTGGGGATGCCGGCTGTATCAGGGGCAGGACAGGTGTCTTTTGAGTTGACGGGTAGCATGGCTCGCTTTAAGCAGGTCTGGTGGCAGTCTCCTCCCCACTCTCGTATTGTGCCAGATCTCCAGTCGAGTTGAGGGTTGTAACGGCTGAGCCAAGGGTACCCCAGGATGATGGGCTGTGCCGGTGAACTGAGGAGGTGAAAGCTGATGGTCTCCTGGTGGTTTCCTGAGAGTTCCATGGTAACGGAGGATGTGATGTGGTTCACCGTGCCGAGTTGATGGCCATCAAGCGCCCGGACAGGAACAGGTGGTGACAGAGGCTGGCGGCCCAACCCCAGCTGGCGTGCAAGTTCCACATCCATGATATTAGCTTCAGCCCCAGAATCCACTAAGGCAGCCAGGGTGTGTCTGGAGTAAGGAAGCAGGAAACAGACCTGGAGCATGGGTTTACGGGTGGGGGGAGACTTGATGTTTGTCGAGCTCAGCCGGATCTCCCCTATGACCGGTGAGCTCTGGCTTTTGCTGGGCAGTTGCTGACTCTGTGACCGTCGCAGTAGAGGCACAGCTGGGCAGTGAAGCGACGTTGCCGGTCTTCTGGGGAGATGGAGGCGCGGCCAATCTCCATGGGTTCGGTCTGGTCAGGCTGGTTCTGGGGGTTGGCCAGCGGAGACAAGGAAGTGGCGTCGCGCCGAGTGCTGGTGGTTGGTTGTCTTGGTTGTCCCGTCTCACGGCGCCGGGTCTGGATCCGACGATCGAGTCGGACTGCCAGGGCGATGGCTTCATCAAGTGTCTTGGGTGGTTCATGGGAGATCAGCTCATCCTTGAGGTAGCCCGCAAGGCTGTGGAGGAAAGCATCCGTCTGTGCATCCACGTTCCATGTGCTGCGTCTCGCCAGGGTGCGGAAGTCAATGGAGTAATCCGCCACGGTCCGGTTCCCCTGGCGAATACTCATCAGCTCTTGGGTCGCTTCAGCCGACGAAGACCCCAGGTCAAAAACTTTCTCCATCTCCTCAGCGAACGCGTTGAATGAAATGCAGGCTGGGGTCTGGCGGTCAAATTCTGCAGTTCCCCACAGCCGAGCCCGACCAGTCAAGTGGGTGATGACATATCCTACCTTGGCCGCCTCTGTAGCAAATGTCCTGGGCTGAAGTGCAAACTGGATTCTGCAGCTCGACAGAAACGGCCGGACTTGGGTATGGTCACCGTTGAAACGCTCCGGATTTCCCACCTTGGGCTCAGGGACTATGGAGACTGAAGACGGTGCCACTTGATTTGGAATGTTGGGGTCAGGAGGGGGCGTTGGTCCTGAGCGAAGGGCTTGTGCAGATGGAGCAGACGGGAGGGTCGGGTTGGTGAAAACAATGGAAATAGTTTAGCAGCTCTCTTATTAATCGCCATTCATTCATTCATAGAGTGTTGGGGTCAGGCCTTTTTCTCCCGGGGTCTTCTCTCTGGGGTCTTCTCCCTGGGGTCTTCTCCTGTCCCCACCTCTCTGAAGGCATGGCAGGAGGTGGTTTCATAACTGCTGACTCTCTTCACCAGCAGCCCATAATCCCCTCCACCAGAAAAGTCCGACTCCTTTTTCAGTGTAACGTTCTTTCCTGCCACAAGAGGAGGACTGAACCAGTCCCTGTAGAGGACTTCTGGCAGACAATCACAGGCATGGACCCAGGAAAGCATTCCACTGCCATCTAAATGACACGTGTGTCTTACACACATGTGCACAAAGGGATCTGTGTCTTACCTGTTTTCTGAGCAAAAGTTCCAAGTGTCTGCATGTCATGTAACTGTCAGAAAGACAGACGAGAGACCCAGATGCGTCACTCATCACAGTTTATTTTAGGGTTCAGGGGGAGAGGAAGTTGGGAGGTTGAATCCGGGGCCTGTGTGTGTGCGTACCCCAGTGGCTGAGAAGAGTCCTGTGGCGCCGGTGGTGGAGGGTCCGAGCCCTCTGGGTCCTGGGGGGGGGGGGGGGGGGGGTCACACACACAACAGGAAAGATCATGCAGGGCAGCAGCACAGTTCAGGTAAATCCAAATTCTTAGTCGCAAGGCAGAAGGCAGGTCAGGTTTTCCGGGACGGTAGATGAGTCGAGGTCAAAGGTTCAGGCCCGGGTTCAGGTTTGGAGCCAGATGAGAAGTAGCCAGCAAACAGTGTTACTTGCAGACGATCTGACAGCGAGGCACTGGGGAACTGAGGTTTATATGGACAGAGAAAGGCAGCAGGTGACCAGAGCCAGCCAATGATAGCCACAGATTGTTAACGAGGGTCAATTAAAGACAATAGGCAGCTGAGTAATGCTCGTTAAGTCGCAGCAGGTGAGCCTGATAGAGTGGAAAATTACCAGTTGGGAGAGAGAGTTGCAGAACCATGACAGTAACATTATGTCTTACGTTTGACTTGAAGTGTATCAACAGCTCACTATGACAATAACTCAGTCTGCTGGAGGAACTGTGGAAATCAAAATGCAAACCATTATCATATTTTCTGGGACTGCCCGGTCATGAAGGACTATTGGAAAAAGATACACAACGCCCTACAGGACATCTTAAAATGCGAAATACCCCTCGAAAGCAAGACTGTTTTTCGGACACATACCTGAGGGATGGCTGAAAAGAGATAAGCGCCTCATAAATATCCTGCAAATGGCTTGTAAAAAGAATATTACCAGGAAATGGCTATCACAAGAGAGCCCAACTGTCAACATCTGGATGGACATCACAATGGACATATATAAAATGGAGAGAATAACAGCATTTGTTAATCTTAAACTGGAGAAATTCACCTCATATTGGGAAAACTGGGTCAACTATGTCACGCCCCATAGGCCTGATTTTGTTTTTACAAATCAGTAACTATGCCTTATAAAAAGGATCACTCCCCACTTTGTACATATTCTTGTGTTTTTTTGTTGTTGTTTGGTTCTTTCTTTTTTTTTATCGTTTAGACATAAAACAAAAATACCCCTTTGGCCTTTAGGACAGACAAGAGATGCAAGATATATGCACATGTACCGGATGTGAATGTTTGTTTCTGAATGTCAAAAAAAAAAAATATCCATCCATCTATCCATCTATTTTCTATAGCCGCTGAATCCGTCGGTCGGGTCGCGGGGGGCTGGAGCCTATCCCAGTGGTCATCGGGTGAGAGGCGGGGTACACCCTGGACAGGCCGCCAGTCCATCACAGGGCCACACAGAGACAAACAACCACACACGCTAAAAAAAAAAAAAAAAAAAAAGAAATGTATCAACAGCATGGGTGGTTTGGACCATGGACTGTTACGGGCTGGTGAGAGCAAAGGCTCATGGGAACATGAATAAGCATCACAGTCATTAGTTTAGCAGTGTTGTAATCCTTGTGGGAGATGATGGTACATGTACGCATAGATTCATTCACATCCCAGACATTGGTTTTTGAGTTATTTGATTGGTAATTTAGTCAGATGGTGTGGCAGTCCAAAATAAATCCGGATTTTATTTGAGCAGAGCGACGGTCTGGAAATGCTTTGAGTGTTTGCAAACAGACACGTTGTCTTAATGGTGTGGTCTTCTGATGTGTATGGCTGTGTCATGGGACATGAGCAAGAACAAGAAGAGCCCAAAGAGCCGTACCAAACGGTGGGCAGACAGACAGGTGTCAGAAGCAAAAGACTTTATCATAAAGGCATCAGAGCGTTGCTGTTGCCAGGAATCCAACGGCTGGGACAACAAACTGAGGGAACTCAGACTGCAGATGCTGCCAACTAAGACGGCGTAGACAAGGATCCGGCCCTGAACCCAGGAAACCGGGGAGTATTTCAGTTATGGGAGCTGATGCCTAAAACAGGACAGGTGATGGTGATGAGCTGACAGAACCCAGGTGCACAGGGACAGAAGGAAACCAGGGCTGCTCACACAGCCTTTTCTGCTCTGGAAGGTTCCTAACTGACTGAAGTGATGCAGGAGGATCTGAGCAGCAGCCGTCCTGAGAGCTGTTTGAGTTCTCTAAATGCTATGATTCTTTCCTTTAGCAGAGGAAACGCTGAACCATCCTTTATGAAAGAAAGCAGATCATCTCCGACGGGAGATTGGACCGAAAAAAAAAAAAAAAGAAAAAGTTTCAGTGCAATCTGTTGGTTTCCTTAGCTAGGAAATTGTTTTTGAATTGGCTCTATATGAACGAATTGGAATATTTTATGAATAATTATGATTACAATTAATTGAATTCCAATTGGCTTGAATTGGACTTTATTATCGAAGTGCCTTGAGATGACATTTGTTGTCATTTGGCGCTATATAAATAAAAATTAATTGAATTGAATCATCCAGCTGTTCTGATTTGTGTGGATGAGTGAGGGCAGGTGGGGGAGCGGGAGTTCACTATTTCTAAATTTGACTTCATTTAGAGCATCCTCTTTGTTTAACAATGTGATAAGAATGCGTTGGACACATCGTGTAGAATATCTGTTGAACATTTGTCATTTCAGTGCTGCAGACCCACAGCACAGCTGAGGGTCAGTCCTTAAGAATTTCTCTATGTAAACTCTTTCTCATATGTTTTCCATCAGGGTCAAGGAAAGGAGAAGAAAACGTAGGAGTTTTTCCACCATTCGACCGGACGGACCCCAAGGCTAACTGAGACTGGGTGGAAGCAATACAACTCAGGAGGCAAAACCATGAACCTGAGACACAAATCCTGGAAATGTGAGGGCTTAACCACACCGTGTCCGAGCATCCTGGCTTAGCTGCTTTCATATATGCCGAGTCAGGCTGAGGAACAACTGATTCTGTCATTCTGCTGCTCATGGCTGCCTAAAAGATGAGGCGGCTCACAGGTGAACTGAAGCTCAAGGAACAAGGGCTGGTGAGAGGAAGGAGATAAAAGCTCCGTCAGCTTAAATCTTCACCTGTAATTGTGCTCTGGATATTAGTATTTATAAAGAGTGGCATTATGACAGCTTATAGGTGCTTCAGAAATGCTCCAGTTCTTCCTCTTTTAAAGAAGACTAATCAGGAGCCAAGAAAATGACTTTTCCAGGTTGACTTACTTTGGTATATACATATACACACACATATATATATATATATATATATATATATATATATGTGTGTGTGTGTGTGTGTGTGTGTGTGTGTGTGTGTGATGTAATTCCAAGGCTGCACTGCCTGGTCTGTCTCTCCTGAACTTATCATGAAAATGACCCCAGCCTGCTTCCTAACAGTCATGTTGCTTTCAGAGTGGGCTGCACACAGATAAATAAAGCCCACCCGGGTAAAAGCTGTCCCACACGTGCCAGAAGCATCAACAGCTCATAATGGAGGCTTACACAAACACAAACGAGTTTTATTTTCATTCCAATGTCCTTACTTTTCAATTCTGACATCTCCACATGCACATCATGTGTCAAATCTCTCACTGAGTGGTAAAGCAGGGGAAAGGGAATGGAGACTGGAGAGAAGGAGGAAAGGAGGAAAGGAGGCGAGGAGGCTGCGCGGCGGTGTTGGGTCGCAGCCTGCTGTGTGCCTTCGGATCCGTTCACCTCCATTCACAGTAAATAGAAGCATGGAGGCTTTGACTCTCTGGATCTAACGTCGAGCAGCGGGGGGTAAAGACACTGCCGCATGCGCGCTCGCCTCAGCACAACGCAGGACAGCATTTGGAGCATTGTCATCAACACTGAAGTTATCTGACTCCTGAACCGGGCCCGTGGTCGCTGATCGGAGCGGGACAGCCCGCCGCGCTGATCATGAAGCGGATGGCCGTAGTGGCCAGGCACAATGGCCTCGTCTCTCCTTTGGGGAACAACAACTCCGGGGCTTCGCGCATCGTCTCCCCGCCGCACAGCAAAGCCGCTAACGGGTGCGCGTCCGCGGACACCGGGGCCGGCGGAGGGATGGACGGCCTGCAGGATTTCTCCAAAGGCCCGGCCGTCAAAACCGAGCTCGTGTGCAGATGGGTTGACCGAACTTCTCCGAAGCGGAGGCTCGGGCGGACAGCGACATCCGCGTGCGAGCAAACTTTCAGCTCCATGCCCGAGCTGGTGGACCACGTCACCAGCGAGCACGTAGCGGCGGGGCTGGAGAGCCTGAGTCACGTCTGCCTGTGGGACGCGTGTCCGCGCGGCGGGAAGGCGTTCAAAGCCAAATACAAACTCATCAACCACATCCGCGTGCACACCGGGGAGAAGCCCTTCTCGTGCGCATTCCCCAACTGCGGCAAGATGTTCGCACGCTCCGAGAACCTCAAGATCCACACGCGCACCCACACCGGTAGGCTTCCTTCTCCCGCGAGCACACACAGACCCCCACAGACCCCCACTGCTAGCCGTGCAGAGCAGCCTCTGACGGGGGAATGTGGAGCTTAACCAGCATCTCCCCCAGTCTGCCAGGATGCCCCTCCATGTTTCTGTGGGCTGCGTTCCGCTCCACTCCTCTGCTCCCTCGTTTCCTAAAGGAGCCCACTCCGCATCTCAGTCCTGTAAGGTGGCAGAGATGAGCACAGGTGGGCACAGGTGGGCTGCTTTAGGACCAGCTCCACATGAAAATGCTCCTAAAGGATAACTGCTGCTATTCTGCAGCTTTTCATATTTCCATAAGGAGCAATAAATCAGTTCCTCTGTCCTCTGCAGGGACAGCTGCTGGGTTGCACAGCTGTGGACAGTCTTTTTAGTCTATGCTTTGTGTTCTGGGGGTCTTATAAAAGGAGTGCAGACCCTCCTCACACAGACCCTCCTGACACAGACCCTCCTGACACAGACCCTAACCCAGCAGGGACACTGAGGACTGGTCTGCTTTCCTCTTAGTGGACCACTATCATGCTCAGCATCTTCTTCATTACGACACTGTAGTAATGTGTCATAATGACGTCATATTGACAGCATGTGGGAGTATAACGTTCAGGATACAAAAAGGGTTTTTTCCTAATTAGAAAGGTGAGTGAAGCTGACACCCGACCCACGTGAAAAATTCAAGCAAATAGATTGATCGGTTAGTGCTCCGTTTGTGCTGGTTTGAGCCCTTAAAATTTTCGTTTGTGCTGATTTGGTTTCTGAGATATTAAAGATTATTTTTTAGGTCATCCAAAGGTCACCATCCCCCCATATTACTCCAAAACAAACCAGAGTGGTCTACTTTTTTAGTGCTCCGTTTGTGCAGGTTTGTGCCTTTGGATGACCTAAAAAATAATCTTTAATATCTCAGAAACCAAAGCAGCACAAACGAAAATTTTAACGGCACAAACGGAGCACTAACCGATCAATCTATTTGCTTGAATTTTTCACGTGGGTGGGGTGTCAGCTTCACTCAGCTTAATTAGAAGCCTTAAACCCAGAGCTGAAGACACATTGAAGAAGAGCTTGATGTTAGCACATGTTTAACTATAACCCGTGTTTAACTTTAACCCGTGTTTAACCATAACCCGTGTTTAACTTTAGCACGTGTTTAACTATAACACGTGTTTATCTTTAGCACGTGTTTAACTTTAGCACGTGTTTAACTTTAGCACGTGTTTAACTTTAGCACGTGTTTAACTATAGGACGTGTTTACCTTTAGCACGTGTTTACCTTTAACCCGTGTTTAACTTTAGCACGTGTTTAACTTTAGCACGTGTTTAACTTTAGCACGTGTTTAACTTTAGCACGTGTTTAACTATAGGACGTGTTTACCTTTAGCACGTGTTTACCTTTAACCCGTGTTTAACTTTAGCACGTGTTTACCTTTAACCCGTGTTTAACTTTAGCACGTGTTTAACTTTAACATGTGTTTACCTTTAACCCGTCTTTAACAGTCCAGTTCGACACAGATCATCTACATTATCATCCAGTTCAGTCCAGATAAACTAAATGTATTATTGGAACTTATGGATACTAATATAATGTCAATTAAAAAGCCTGAATGAGGAAAGCAACAGATCTCATCCAATGCCCCTGTCCTGAGCATGCACAGGGGGATGATGTGAGGCGAAGAACCTGCTCAGCAGAACCAGGCGGGGGGCCATCTGCCCGGACCAGCTGTGGATTACCAGACATTTTTTCTTTTGGTTTAGTTTAACCAACTTGACCTATTTAGTGTAGATATATCAAATCCTGAAACGATCCATTTGATAAAGCATCCCCCCACTGGAATATCTTATTAGACTGGTTTCATCTCATCACCCTCTGGGAAACGGCACAGCAATAGGTTCAGTCAGTGGCTGAAAGTGGGTTGAACAGGATGCAAGAGTTTCACTCAGATTATTCTTCACTTTACTCAAAGCTGAGTCCAGCTTTGAGAGAAAATTCAGCTTCACAGGGAAACAGGATTCTTTTCCATTGGATTTGGAATCTATTGTAGAAATGATTCTATTTTTTAAGATTATGTGAAGAGTGTTTGTGATCTTTTTGCACACACTCACGTGCACAAAAGGAGAATTTCCATTCAGTTCAGTACCGTCCTGTTTTTAAATCATTTGCATTTCATTTCATCAGATTACAACCTGACAGACGTGGCAGATATATAGGAACAGAAGTTTTGTTGGACCCTGGGAGCAGAAGTTCTGATCCCTGGGTTTCCCATGTGCATGCATGGCTGTGTTCCCTGTGAACTGGACTAACTGAGGTGGTGTTTGTGTTGCAGGGGAGAAGCCGTTCCAGTGTGAGTTCTGTGAACGCCGCTTCGCTAACAGCAGCGACCGGAAGAAGCACTCCCAGGTCCACACTGCCTCCAAACCCTATGACTGCAAGGCGCTGGGCTGCACCAAGTCTTACACCCACCCCAGCTCCCTGCGCAAACACATGAAGATTCACATCAAGTCGTCACCTACCTCGGACCCCCAGGACCTGTACAGCTTCATCCCCCATCAGCCCCACCAGTCCAGCCAGGCCGTCCTGGAGCCCCTTGACCTGAAAATGAACCACTTCTCTCCATCCCTCATCAACAAAAGTTCTCATTTCCCCCTTCTGTCCAGTCATGAACTGGATATCAGCTCAGCCAACGAGGCGGACCACAAGGTGCTGCTGCGGAGTTCATCTCCAGTAGCGATGCCTCTGGACCTCTCTCTGTCAGGCTTAAAGAGCCAACTCAGCCAGAAGCAGCAGGGTGGGAGGAGCGCCCGGAGGAGCCAGCGCTCCGTCAACCCGGCCTTAACTCAGCTGTCTAACATTAAAGAGTGGTACGTCTGCACCAGGACTACAGCGCCACACTTTCCACTCATCCACCCAGACCACATCAAGTCAGAACGCAGTGACGAGGAGGAGTACGTCACGTAGGATGAAGAGACCGGTGGACTCAGATGTGAAGAACTGATTTCATACATTCAGAACCAGATCAGCCCCAAACAAGCAGTTCTATGCTTCAACATCGGTGGCTCTGGGTGAAGGCCTGCGTCAGAAAGACGGATCCTTACTGTGTTTTCCAACAGCTAAGAGACTCCTACTATGTGTAGACAAAAAGGTCTGGAAGGATTTCCATCCAAACTTTTTTTTCCCAGAAAACGTTTCATGGATAGCTCACTAACCCAAACACAGGAGTTAACTTTGTACAAGTGGACCAAAGAATGTGGGGAGCTGCTTTGTGGCTCCATAAGAATATGTCTCCAGAAGGCAACTATTAACCGGTGTAAGGGCTCTGCTAAGGGGAAGCATTTTTAAGGGCTAAGTCAGTGTTTAGGAAAGGAGCGCACAGGCAGCACAGCAGGTCCGAAGCAGGGGGTCCAAAGCAGGGGGTCCAAAGCAGGGGGTCCAAAGCTGCAGATACGGTGGGTGCAGCAGATACGGTGGGTGCAGCAGATGCGGTGGGTGCAGCAGATACGGTGGGTGCAGCAGATGCGTTGGGTGCAGCAGATGCGTTGGGTGCAGCAGATGCGTTGGGTGCAGCAGATGCATTGCAGTACCTGTTTAGGCTTCAGAACGTTTCAGCTGCTTCTGCTGTCAGAGGGATGTTCACATGCTGTTAGACCATCTCACCAGCAGTCTGCTGCAATCCTTCCGTAAGACATAACATGTTCCATGTGTTAAAGTGATCAAATCTCCTCCAACACAAAAACAAGCTGTGTTCAGAAGGTAGAAAGAGAGGGAACGGAATCCTTCATTCTAATGTTCACGCATCTCTTTATCTCCTCATTCGTTTGATGTTTTCCTTCCAGCTACAACTGTCACCTGCTCCAGATGTTCAAAAGTGTCATACAGCTAACACATGACTGTGAGTGATAAGATGCTATGGATATTAAATAGATGGATTAATCATCCCTTCCATTTGAGGTTAATACTGCCTTAGAAATAACAGAAAGCCCCCCCCCCCAGCTCTGTTGTGGGATCAAAATGTCAGAATTGTGCAGCAAATGAAAAATGGGAATAAATTCTATTGAACTGTGTGCTTGAAATCCGGAGTTGATTTCTGTCAAACAAACCTTGACATACAACTCAAATGTTTCCCCAAAAGATGTACCCTGCCCCCCCCAGGGGCCATTTTCTAATCTTTAGTCATCAAAGTTATTTCAGAACACAAATCCTCTGATCAAACCTCTCAAACTCGGCTGTAAGAAAATGAGTAAGAAATGGAATTGGAGATAATTAGCCCCTGAAGTTTGAACGTATTGCTGTTAGATAATGTTTGAATAAACATTTTGTTGTTCATTTTACTGTCAGTATTGCATTCTAATTTTCCAAACGGCCCCCCTGATACTGCTTCTGTCTGTCCTGAGTTCCCATCCCAGAGGAAGAAAGTAAGAGAGAGCTTAAGACAAAAGGTGGAGGAATCGGATGATTGCTGAAGCTCTTAATCTTAAACATGATTTACCCCAGTCCACTATAAAACATGAAGCTGCCTGAAGTGTTCCTCAGTCTTTGAGAAAAGGAAGAGGCAGGGATACAAGTGAGGAGTGAGTCACAGACAGCCAAATGTTGGCTTTCACTTCTCATTGTTCTGATCTTCAGCACACTCAGCAGAAATAAAACAATGCATTCAACATTAAAGGCTTTCATTTAGGAGAACACATAGTGCTCATATGTTAAGACTTTAAGTGATTGGAAAGATGTCAATATGCAGATTTGGAGGTTTTTGTCCTTTATATGAGCGGGACCAGTTGGAAATGGAATAAAGGTACGTGGGTTATCTAACAGCTTTTTTTCATTTAAGATAAAAGTCGTAACATGTTTTATGTTTATAGGTATTTAGGACAGGTATTCCTGGTTAAGAATTGTAAATGAATCCCTCCCTGTCAGGTGTTCCAACCCACCAGCTGCTCTGCAAAAATGTCTCGGGAGGTGGCAAGTGTCAAACTGAGATCCACGTAAGCGCTAGGATGCAGAACATTCCAACAAAATGACCCTCCAGTGGTGTGAATGTTGTGGCTGATCAGGGCTTACAGCGTTGTGATGAGCGGACGGGTTGCTACTAAACAAAGGGGGAGCCACACATGATGGGTAACAAATGTGGAAACAATAAAAAACTGCAGACTTCTCCCTGACCCGAACCCTGCAGACCACAGCGATCATGTGTGGACACGCCTTTCTTTCCTCCTAACCTGACCCGTGGTTGTGTGCCATCCAACTTTAGCTCAGTTTGCCTACATCTAGAAGAAGACTCACTCAATCAAGCACCCAGGATAAAAGATGCCTTTATTATCCCTGACAGGCAAACTGCTGCAGATTGTAGCAAGCAGTCACATACCATCAATGAAGCGGCCATCATCCCATAAAACAAACTCCATACGGATGCCAGGATCCAGCTTTCCCAGCAGAACCCTGCTTAGCGGGGTTACTCTGTAAAAGGGTTCCATGTTGCTGCTGACGGGTGGAGAAACCATCTTTTAATCTAGCCTTGGTTCTCCAGTCATTTCAAATGTTGGTTCTTCACACGGTGCTACTGGTTCCCTCCATGCAGTTCTTTTCCCAACAAACACACATCCACTAAAACCTTGATGAACACATCAGGAACAATGTCCCATTCAAGATGGGCTTCTACACGTTCAGGGTGGGAGCGACACACTGAGCTTCTGATTGGTTGAGGTCAGGTTGGGTGAGATGGTGCATGGCTGTTTGTCTCTGGGATGGATAATCCACCTGTCCAGGGTCTACCCCACCTCTCCCCCGATGACCCCCTGTGACCCCGAACACAAGGAAGCAGGTATAGCAGACCGATGCATGAATGGAATTATTGCATGACAAATGGAATCATTAAAGACTAGTTTCACACCTTCCTTTACAGTTAAACCATTACATCGTGGCCCTTTTCCACAGAAAGATTGTTTTCCAGTTTGGGAGGAATAGAGAACAGGAGCATGAAAGAAGGAACATGGCAATAAATGATGAGCATGGATAAACAACAACTCATTTTCAAAAGGTTACCTTCATGTGGGAGCTATCAATGCAATATTTGTTGTAAAATCCAACACGAACACGAAGAATTCCAATAATTGTGACAGCAGATGTTCATGAGTTGAACATGTTGGGTGGAAATGGGAGGAACTGAGGGACAGCTTCAGCAAACAGTCAAACCAGGAAGCCTTTTGTGCGGCTTGATATTATTAACAATCCTGATCTCTACAATGGAATGCTAGCTGCCTACTATCCAGTGTAAAGAGCTTTAAAAGATCAGTAGAGAATAGGCACTTAGATAATAAAGTCCAATTCAAGCCAATTGGAATTCAATTCATTGTAATCATAATTATTTTCAAAATAATCCAATTCATTCATATAGAGCCAATTTAAAAACAGTTTCCTAGCTAAGGAAACCAACAGATTGCACTGAAACTTGTCTTCAGTCCAATCTCCCGGCCTGAGCGTGCCTGAGGCGACTGTGGAGAGAAACGACTCCCTTTGAACAGGAAGAAACCTCTGGCAGAACCAGACTCAGGAAGGGTGGCCATCAGAATCAGGAAGGGTGGCCATCCTTCTCCACCAGCTGGGGTTTGAGAGGACAGAAAAGAGGGGACTATACGTCCCTATTAAGTCTGTTTGAGACTATTGTTGTCTGGTTATATTTTCTTTTGTTTGGCTCGACATGTCAAATGGAAAGATGGAGAAAGAAAAAACTAAAGAGAAGATGGACTTCACCAGGTGTAATGCACCACTAAATGCAAGATCTGCCCATTAACAAGCTGGTATTTGACAAAAATCTTATCCCTTGCAAATCCAACCTGTTATTTGGCAAATTTATTAAAGTACAAAGCAAATGGATCGAGCCATACACCAAATATCTCAAGGAAAAGATTTGATCAGCTGTCCTTAGTGACATTTCAAAGGCTTTCTTCACACTATTGATTTTCATATTCTTTTTTGCAACTTAAATTTTTATTGGGAGGATTTTCCCAACATTCACAAAAAGTTCTCCTCTAGGATTTTGGACATAATAAAATACCACATGCCCATGCAGTGAAATTCCCATATTAAAGATTATAATCACTAGCCTGGCTGACACGTCCACATCTCGATGAGATGGTGGTCTGGGAACTAGGTGTGCATTTTCTCATATTTGAGGCGTGGTTTATGAATGCCTAGAGCCGTTTATTGGGCGCTACGAATGTCTATCAAATGGCGTCTGGTTCTTCCCATGCTGCTTTGCGCGCGATTCATAGCCAATTGTATCACTTCTCACTTCTTCACAGCAGAGCAAATACATCCTTCTTGGCAATGAAATCTTTCAACGCCAAACGTTGCTCTTTTTTGAAAGTAAACTTGCGTTCTAAGCTACTTAAAACACTTTCTAAGGCTGCATCAAACGGTAACGTTGTGTCCGCTGCCATGTTGGATTAACACTCTACAAGCTTCGGTGTCGTGCATAGACGTCGTCATCGTCTTGCTGCCCCCCCCCCCCGTTCTGTGATTGGTTCCCTAACTCAGGCAAAAATAAGGGCGGTGGTTTCCAGGCTGCCTTTGCAGTGTGAATGAAATCGCGCGCAAAGCAGCATGGGAATTCCCAGGCTATATAATCACAGCAATGAAACCAATGAACAAAAAAGCATAATAAAAATAAAAAATAAAAAAAAGAAGGAAACAAAACTACAGAACAAAAACCAAACAAAACAAGATACACACACCATAAGCAGATGCATAATAGGTCTCGTCCAGCCACTATATACACCATCTTGCTGTAAGCAATGTATGAAATAGTCCCACTTAGAAACCCCATCATCAAGAAGCACAGTTCTCCCCCTCCATAACTTTCAACCATGGAGCCCACCGTTCCTGGAATTGTTCATCCTGTAGTCTTAATTGAAATGTTATCTTCTCCATTGTGTATATTCCCCTAACTATGTCCAGCCAGGTTTCATATTTTGGTGGTTCCACCTTAAGCCAACTAAGGGTGATTGCCTTCTTAGCTGCAACAAGAAGAATATGTAACAAGTATATTCTCTTTTTGCTCATTGTCTCAGTCTGAACTGCGCCCAGAATGGCCAAGAGCGGGCCCCTCACTATTGTACAGCTGAAAATATCTCCTTCCAGAAATCATTTAAGACAGGGCAGCTCCAGAATATGTGAAGGTGGTTGGCACATTGTCCCCCACATACTCTCCAACAGGCCCCTGACTGGTTTGGATTAAATTTGGAGAGGATGTGGGGTGTTCTAAAGAACTTATGAACTATTTTTGATTTTCATATTCAGTGCCATGCCATTTGAATGACCTGTACTCCATTAGAACATGTACTCCATCACACCTTTTAATAAATGCATAAAAGGGGTTGAAAACACATGTACCATAATATAACTAATAAATATACATATGGATTTTTGAATATACAACATCAGAATTGTATCAGTCTAATTTTAAGTTCTGATCAGTAAGAGAAAGTAGAGAATATACACACGTAGAAAATATGCAACCACAAACATATTCGGCGAGAAATGTGTCCCAATGATACTTCACAAAAGGTATCAGATTATAAAAGCCATTATTGGGAAACACTGTTATAGTACCCATTGTGTCTCAGTAGGGGTGAAGATGATGGAGCCATCAATCCCAAAGAAAGCCTGACTGTGTTGAACATGTTTGGTGTACTTGCTCTGTTTGTTGGACCCTGAGGCTTCATCTGACTCCACAAGGGGGCAGTAATGTCACTTTTAGGATACAAGGTGCCGTAAAAGCTCGGAGACAAAGAAGAGGAGGCTCGGCAACATGGCGCTTCACAGAGTTTCCCTGGTGGTGGATAGGCTGCTGTTTGCTGTGAAGGTGAGTTTAGCGCTGAGTGACGACTGCAGAGCGCGAGCTCATCAAACTCAAGTGACTCAGCTGCCACGCGAGCCTCTGAGACACGAGACTGCCCTGAATGTGTCTGACCGCCAAGTGTCATTTCCAACCGCCACAAACGCTGTTCAATAGGGAAAGTGTTTGTTGCAAAAAAAAGTGCCAACTAACAAGCTGTAAGGGCGTTAATTTCCCAGGCAGAGCCTGATATTATCTGCCCTCAGAGAGCCGTCAGGTGAGGTAAGGTTCAGAACAACCTGAACCTTCCTTTGGTTTCGACCTCTGTTCCAACTTTCCGAGTTGAACAAAGGTGTGTTTCGTGTTAGTTGTAAAGAGTCTCCCCTCTGAAGGTCGGAACACCCCGACCTCAAACTCACACAGCGGGGCTCACCAGGGCACAGCGGGGCACACACACCGGGGCTCACTGGGGCACACCGGGCCACACACACCGGGGCACAGCGGGGCTCACACACCGAGGCTCAGCGGGACTCACCAGGGCACAGCGGGGCTCACACACCGGGGCTCACACACCGGGGCTCACACACCGGGGCTTACCGGTGCTCAGCGGGGCACACACACCGGGGCAGAGCGGGGCTCACACACCGGGGCACACCGAGGCTCAGCGGGGCACACACACCGGGGCAGAGCGGGGCTCATTGGGGCAGACCGGGGCAGAGCGGGGCTCAGACTGGGGCACAGCGGGGCTCACTGGGGCACAACGGGGCACACACACCGGGGCAGAGCGGGGCTCACTGGGGCACAACGGGGCAGAGCGGGGCTCACACACCGGGGCTCACACACCGGGGCAGAGCGGGGCTCACAGACTGGGGCACAGCGGGGCTCGCAGAGCAGGGCTCACAGCAGCATGTCGGGTTGCCTGGATGCAGTGGGGCTTCATGGTTGTGCGCCGCTTATTCAATCCAATCCATCTTTATTTGCATAACACTTTAAAACAACAAAGTTGGCCAAAGTGCTGTAAATGTATATAAAATACAAAGTGAAACATAAAATGTCAACACCTCAGACTGAATGAAAAGCCAATGAGAAAAGTGTTTTCAGAGGACTTAAAAACATGAAGCCTGCCTGATGTGCAGAGGGAATTCATTCCACAGCTGGGGACATCATAAAACATGTTATACTTACAACATAAAACAAAACATCATTGTGACAAGGGAGGTAGCTTAATTATTGATTGATTTTAGTAATTGTTGGAAATGGAAGAAATTTATTTTTGAATTTTTATGAGCACACGAAAGATATATATAAAAAAACAACGTATTAAAAAGTAGAACAACAACAAAAAACATACAAAGTATACAGTAGATAAAGCAGGAGAAACCAAAAAAAGGGCTTGTACAGTGGTCCTCCAAAGATGAACATTCTCCATAAATATAATTTCCAGTAATGTGATGAAATGAATATATGTCTGTGCTTACTTTGCAGTATACCCCATGCCCGTCCAGATGCTGCATGGTGAACAGCAGGGCTCTGTACTGTACTGTTTACAACCCCAGTGAGAAGGTAACGTACAACTCTGTTGTTCTCTCCTTTCTTCCTGTTTGGCTGTAGGAAACAACTACTGTGTTTACTATGTTTTTGGTACTCTTCTCATTGACAGCCGGGTGGAAGAAAGAAAGTCCTTTCTGTGTCTGTAATTACCTGTGTTTTCCCTGTGTTTTCCCTGTGGTTTCCCTCCACAGACCTTTGATAAGATCCTGATTGCCAACAGAGGAGAAATTGCTTGCAGGGTAAGACTTTCCAACACATCAATACGGAGGATCGGATCTGAGGCTGCTGTAAATCAAGTCACACTCAAACTGTTGTGGCAATAGTGATGAACTTAACTCACTTTACAGATGTCATGAAAGTTGATACTTGAATGTGTGGGATCTTTATGTCTAAGGAACAATACCTCAACTCTTAGTTCCTGCTCAGCCCTGGTGGTCAAACATAGCCGCTTTCGGACAGAGCAGTTCTAAGAACGGTCCTCCTCGAATTTCGTTCTGATAACTGCCCTTCCCCAGTGGAACTGTTTCAGTTTGATTCGCACATGAGTCGGGACCAGGTCGGGACTGATGTGACGCAACCGTCTGCGACAGCGACGTGTCACTTATTGTAAGTCGCTTTGGATAAAAGCGTCTGCAAAATGACCGTAATGTAATGTAGCTTTAGCAGTTCCCTCGTAGCCTCCTCCAGCCCCTGCACTCTGTCCTCCGTCTCAGAAATTCTTATTTCAGCTTCGTCAACTCTGCTGTTAGTTGCCTTAATGTCCTCTCGTATTTCTTGGAGAGAGATAAATATCAAATTTTGGGTGAGATGGTTGAGCTGTGATTAACTCAGACCTGACAGCTCCTGGTTCTCTCCTCTTGAAGTTTGCATGTTTTGTGTCTGTGGCCGTCCCCCTTATGGACAGATTTGTCGGGGACCCACCTCTTCCAATTGAGCTTATTGTTCATTTCAGCCTGCAACTGTCATTCAATTAGATATCAAGTGTTGGGAGAAGAATGAGCATTGATTTTGTGTTCTCTCCAGGTGATCAAGACATGTAAGAAGATGGGCATCCGGACTGTAGCTGTACACAGTGATGTAGACTGCAATGCTGTGAGTCACCCAACTGTGTTCACCAGGGACATTTTGGCAAAAATGCTACTCTACTCTACATATTCATACATGTATACACATACACGTGCACACACATTTATTTATATATATAGCACTTCATCCTAGTATTCTAGTAAATGATTGTATATGATTTTGTACAAGTGTAAATCAAATTTTCACAGCTTCTAGTAAAAGCCTCGCCCTTGTGTTTGAGAATCACTGTTCTAGAATGCAAGGATGCTGAAAATTCATTTGTTCAGCTCTCAAGAATTTTTAAATTTTTTTGTCTTGCTTTAAACTTCCCTGTGTTGATATATTTCAGCCAGATGTATTGCAGTGGAAAAGTTTGTCTGTCTCACATTCTACTGTGACGTTGACGTTACTGTCCTCATACACAAAGTATATGTGTGTCTAGGTTCATGTAAAGATGGCTGACGAGGCATTCTGCGTTGGTCCTGCCCCTTCTAGTAAGAGCTACCTGAACATGGACGCCATCATGGATGCCATCAGAGTGACTGGAGCTCAAGCTGTTAGTGGTTATGTTCTATTACTCTTACTGCATTTTGTGATGTTGGCACAGGACATGTATAACATTCTCAATGCAACTCGTAAGAAACACATAAGCAGTAATTATTGTGTCAATAGGAATCTGAACCTATCTGCAACAACATCAAAACCATTACCCTGAGAGCATTTAAGTCCTCTTTGAGCCAGCAAAGCCAACTCTGAGCTGCTGGGGTGTGGACATGGGGATGTAGAATGTCTGACCCTGAAAGGTTGACAGTAAATCCTTTTGGCCCTGCGGGTTGCAGGGTGATGCCAGTGCAGCAATATCTAATAAATAATTTCCTTCTCTTTTAAGGTTCATCCTGGATATGGGTTTCTCTCGGAAAATAAAGAGTTTGCAAAGCGACTGGTGAGTAATTACACATAGCCAAGTACACATTGGCTCACGAACTGCAAAAGACTTGAATACAACAGTATTAAACAGTATTTCAGTTGGTCCCTCATGCATTGATCTCCACACCAGCAGTGTATGACTGATTAATATTGAACTTGGTCACTTTAAAGCAACACTAGAGAAGTTGGTTGCGATCAGTCAGTTATAATTGATCAGCTCTCTGGTTCTGCACCATTTGCTTTGCTTGGCTCTGTCGTTGAACTAGTCAACATTAAGGTTTGAATTCATGAGTAGAATCCAATCATGATCATTTCTCCCTCTCCTCTGTGTAGGCTGTAAATCAGTTATTATCAAATATTAATCAGTGTCCAGCAACAGCTATTAATATTCAGTAAAATTATTAATGTAAATTATTACCTTCGGGGCACCGTGAGCATTAATCAGAAGCTAAAAGCTAAAACCCAGTATTGGTCTCATAATATATTGGTCTATATGTGTCAATCTGGGGCAGTTATGACGCATACAGAGCAGATACGAAGGCTATGAATCCAGCAGCTCTCACAGTGAAACATACACAATGACCACCAATAACTTCCCCTTTAAAATAGCACATTAGAATTTATCAAAGTTGACACAATGATTAAATCAATGATACTTTCATTCATAAACACAATTGTCTACTAAGCTAATACTATGTACAAAATAAACAAGTAAGCAAGCGATGGGAGACTGTGTGTGTGTGTGTGTGTGTGTGTGTGTGTGTGTGTGTGCGCATTGGAGAAGAGGGGAGGACACTGAGACAAAATGGCAGCCGTGATTGACATTACCTTTATCGTGGCAGGAGTTTGCTACAGTCATTTTTTTGTACCTGATTTTGTTGTTAGGCTGCAGAGGGTGTGACATTCATTGGGCCAGACACCCATGCTATGGGGGCAATGGGGGATAAGATTGAAAGCAAGCTGATTGCCAAGGCTGCGAAGGTCAACACTATCCCAGGATTTGATGGCGTTGTCAAGGTACAGTCCCACATACGCACAATGTATGTATAATGAAAGAGCACATAAACACAATCACCAAACATTTAAAACGGGGAAATAAAGTAAACTAATGTAAACTAAACTATCTCACATGTAACTTATATCCCTGCCACTCACATTCACTTCAAATACTAACTTTGTTGGTGGATTTAGACTCCAAATCCCTTTAATGGGCTCTTGTTTTCTTCAAAGCATCTACAGACAACATCAGCAGCTTTTTGAAGGAACACCTAATTGTTTTGGTGTTGCACATTTCACAGCTGATTGCTATTAACAAATTCATATTCATTTCTAAGTTGTGAGAACACAGTGTCTCTTATTTCGAGTGACGTTAGCTGCCATCTTTTCATCATGGAACATGTGATCGTGAGCTGGTCCTCCAGGATCTAATCGGATATTTCTCACGAGGTTCTGCTGCCTGTGTTGATAAAATGAGACCAAACTCAGCAGAGTACTTGGCCCACGGTGGTCTTCAGATTTGGGTTGACTTGTTTCGACCTCTGTTGAGCAGAGGTCAGGGAAGTATTTGCTTTGGTTCATCATTTGTAACCATCATGCCTTTCTGTGTCAGACTGTAGAGGAAGCTGTGAAGATTGCACAGGATATTGGTAAGTTCTACACACAGAGCTTACAGTATGCATTAGTCAGTAAAACAGAATTAACTCATCTCCCAATCATTTAATTCCATCCTGCCATCCATTCTGTCTCTGACCCAGATCATATTTATAATATCTCGGACACACTTGGACACATTTGGGTGCTCTTAGAAGGGGTATTTTTGTTGAGGCTCATTAAGGATCTTAATAGTTGCAACAGTGATAGTATTAAACGAAAGTTGCTTTTATATGGGGCAAAAATTAAAGTCCCAAAGTTACTTATCTTGTTAACATGTCCATAAGATGTTTTTATGTTACAAGACATGTCAACATTAAAATGAACCATTAGTGCTGTGCATTTATGTAGCACTTTTCCAAATGTTACAAAAAAGTCCTCCATTTCGTTATAGATTGTTACCAATAAAAGTGTTTTTTAAGAAGCAATTTAAAAGAAGACACTGACTGCTGACCTGATTTCCTTGGGTAGCTCATTCCTAGGAGCTTTGACTGCAAATGATCTGTCACCTCTGGACTTATGCCAGGCTCTGGGGCAAGTAAAAGTCCTCTGCCAGAGGATCTCAGACTACGTGGAAGCTCATATTTTACTGAAATGTCGGATAAGTAAGAAGGTGAAAGGCCACTCAGGGCTCTAAAAGTCTAAAAGTTCAATTCTAATAGCAGTTTTAAAAGCTGATGAGAGCCAGTGCAAGGAGGCTATAACAGCAGGAATGTGCTCTCTTTTCTTGGTCCTTGTTGGCAGTGAGGTCTAAGCAATTTAGAGCTGATTGATGGGTTTTTGGTTGAGAAAAGAAGAGGGTGTTACAACAGTCGAGGTGTGAGTAAATCCCAGCTTGTATCATGATGTCTGTCTTTAAAAGATAGGATAGATTGTATTTTAGAAATAAGAAGTTGGCACTAGTTAAGTAGACTAGAGTTGGTGTGTTATGCTCTAGTTGCAAGACTGGCAAACATGACATGTTCTGACCTTAACAAATGGGCAGCATCGGACAGAAATAATCTCAAGGAAAGAAAAGATGACTTTAAATCTGATTTAAACTGAGCAGAACTGGAGGAAGACTGAACATGGAATGGACGACTGTTTCACAGTCTGGATTTTAGGCCTGAGTGAGGGACTGACAGTAACGAGTGTGATGATGACCTAAATGTGTGGAAAGGGAGGTTAATGTATGGTGGAGCTAAACATGAAGGACTCTAAAAACAAACGGTAAACTCTTAAAATGAATCCGTATCTGACTGGTAACCACAGCTGCTCAGCCAGAACAGGAGTGATGTGATCTCTTTTCTGTGTGAACTGGTTCTAATCTGGAGAGATCAACCTGAGTCAGCTCCACATACAGGAAGTTACAGTAGGCCAGCCGAGAGGGGAGCAAAGCATGGATCAATGTTTCCAGGTCCTCCAGGAGATAAAACTGCCTTCCACAACACTACTGTTGGTTAAAAGTCCAGGAAATTGCCAGAGTTTTTCCTCTGTAATGCATTGTTTGTCAGCGGGTGGAGTTTATTGTGGGGACTGTGTCTGGATTGGCATAAACCAGGGGAAATAGCTCAGATAGTACGGTTAGCAAAGTGTCATTGGATTTCATTGCAATATAAACGGGATCCCGTACCACTTAACAGTGGTTGGATATACTGTGGGGATTTTTGTTTGTTTAATTTAGTTTTTTTTATTGAGCAACAAGAATGTACAGCAAGAATAAAAGGGGCCCAAAAAGCATCTGCTAAATTGATTTCAACAGATGTAATTAAGAAGCAGATATGTTTGACAGGTTAGTCCGACAACAAAAAACTAAATGAAGTACCGATAAAAGGAAGTAGATTATAAGATAAACATATTCTTCTTAAGTTTTTAACTTTCAAATCCTGAACAAAAGCAACTAAAGTGTTTAAAATCCCCAAAGTGCTGAGTGCACATCTTGATTACTGCTCCAGAAGCACCTTTGCAGTTGTGAGTCTTTTCTTGTTTGGTTGCTAGGCTACCCAGTGATGATCAAAGCCTCTGCAGGAGGAGGTGGGAAAGGAATGAGGATTTCCTGGAATGATGAGGAGACCAGGTAACGTGGCACCTTATTACTCTGTGTCACATCCTTACTATAAAAGAGTGCTTTGTAAATTTTATTTGAAATGAGAATTTTCTAACATTGTGAATTGTGTAAATATGTCTTTTTAGATTCTTCCTCTTTTTCCTATAACAGACGTTCTTGATTGAGTTTGTTTGTGTTGCTCATAAGCTGCAGCAACAGTATAAGCACCATACTTCTTTTCTTCCCCTTTCACCAGTGTGTTGTATCATCTCTTCTTATAACACTGATTGTTTTTGGGAGCCAATTCTTTTAAGCAATTAGTTCGGCTTTTCATTTTTCGGCTGCTCAGCAGTTTGAACCCTTTTCTCAGAGTTTAGCTTCCTAATGCACCAGCTGTTTTCATTTGACAACAATGGAATGGACTGGGCTTGGTTTTTTTTTTTTTTGGTGGTTTTTTTCAGGCGTTCACAGTGTGGTTTGCTTTGTCTATGATGAAGAAGAATGTTGTTCAGCATGTTCAGCAGCAGCATTGGCTGTTGAACTTTGAGCTCATAACTAGTTGGATGCTTCGAAGCCACAGTTTCCTAAAAGAACTCAGTATTATGACTTAGAACTTTGCTTATTGAATTGGTGTAAGCTTACCCCTGTCTGTTACAGATGGATGCTTCAGTATTCTGTGCTGGACTGTGTGGGCAGACAGGTGTTATCCTGGCCATTACTGCCATCCCAAGCCTGCTACAATTAGAACTGCTGCAATTTCTATTTGTTTGCATGCATAAACACCTGTTAACAAAAAGCTTTTAGTGATTTTAAACTCCATGTTTAATTAGAAATGGTAAAGATACTACTGTTAAACCCCACTTGTTCCCTTCCAGGGAAGGTTTCCGTTTCTCGTCCCAGGAAGCAGCATCCAGCTTTGGAGATGATCGGTTGCTAATTGAGAAGTACATCGACAACCCCAGACACATAGAGATTCAGGTACAATGCATGTGCTCACAGTACTAATGGAATTTCTAAGTGATAATATGAGTGGAGAAAGCAGTGAAGTAAAAGATTTAATGTTTCAGCTGAAACCCTGTGTTTTTGCTCATCCAGCTTGTAAAAGAGTGCCGACAGACAACTGTCTCGTAACAGAGGTTTAAGAGAATTTGAAGTGCTGCCTTACTTTCTGAAATTCTGAGATTTGAGAGAGTTACAGGGGGCGGGGCCAAAAACCGCCAGGGACTGAGCATTTCTGTGAGCTGGATACCAGTGTTTAGGAGAACTGAGTGCACTGGCTCAACAGCAGTGGGCTCAGCTCATCACGGTCTGCACCTGTTCACCTGAAATACTTTGTTGATGGAAAAGGCCTGAGGAAATGAATGAGGCTCAGCAGTATATGAACTATTTTATTCAAAGAAGATGTGTGCTGCTGTGTTAGATGAGCAGTTTTCTGTGTAAAACTGGACCTCGTCTCACTCTTTTTCCCTCTGTGTCTGTGAGCAAACTCCATCTGCCTCCTGGAGGAACCGTACCTGCGTTCTGTTTAGGAGTCTTCAGAAGAGCTTTTTCCTCCTGACCTCTGTCTGCTCTGCTCACTATAGTGTGTTTGGCATGTAAAACCCAGCTGAATATCCAGCTGGATACTGTGTAGTGTTATCAGGCAGCATCTGAGTCACTGTGTTTCCTGATAACAGGAACAAAAATAAGATGGCCGACATGAGAACAGCTTTACAAAGAATCCAGTTGTGTTAAAATACAATATCTGGGAGCACAGAGTTGGAGAAACGCAAAGAGATGTTCATGATCATCAGACTGAATGCTAATATATATTTGATCAAATATATGACGAATACAATTGTATATATTCATGAAAAAATATAGTGTTTAAAGGTCGTGTTTCGACAATCTGTCTAAAAGCAGCAAGATCATATTTGGCCATATGGCCTGTCCCGGATGGAAAGTGACAGAAAGTGGTCAGAGGTTCCCGATGGTGAAAACCTAGAAGATGAGATGACTGCAGGTGGTAGGCTGAGAGTTTGCATAATCCTTGGGTTAATAATCCAGGCTCTGGATTTTGGTGAAGAGGACATTGTGCCCCGACCAGCCATGGTTTGAATGAAACCCGCTTCTGATGCCATCTCAGGTGTTTGGGCCCCTTGCAGCTGTTCACTGTTGGTTTGTCTCGTCCTCCACGCTGTTCTAGGCAGACAAAGTGGGGGGTTTGGTAAAAATCCAAAGTACCTGAAATAATCTGAGTCATGTATGCCTGTTCTAGGTGTTGGCTGACAAACATGGTAATGCCCTGTGGCTTAATGAGAGGGAGTGCTCCATCCAGAGGAGGAACCAGAAGGTGGTGGAAGAGGCTCCCAGGTGAGTGAGATTCTCTGAGGGGACGCATTTAATGTACAGCAACAACAGCCCAATGCTATGAGGTCAGAGGCCAGTTCAGGGTCTGGCTCTGCTGAGAGGACAAACATACCAAGACCTGATGGTCGTGTATTGGTTCTAGATTTACGTAGTGTTACTAATGAGTCGTCAAGATGTTCAGCTATTGGGTTATTGTGAAGTAATGGAGTGTAAATGTGGACCACTGCAAGCCACATTGTGTTAAAAAATGCCCGAGTGTGACCAAATTGGACCAGGTGCTGAACCATGTCCGACGGGGATATTACCTGTGGATTAATGCTCCCTTCAGGGCAATAGGCCATGATGAACTTTCAGAATGCTAAAGAATGCTCTGGACAGTATTTGTCAGGACAATTTGTTTTGGATTGTTGGAAGAATAAATATAATATGCATAAAGCAAGTTGAAGTTCTGAATAGAAGTTCTGAACAGAATTCGTGACATCCTGGTGGAGCCCAACTCACTCTGGAAATGAGTTTCTCCTACTCCTGGCAAGGGAGAGCAAGCCCTATGTATGGAACTGAATGGCCTGTAACAGGGACCCTGTAGGTGGAACACACTCAGTAAAGAACAGTCCAGCGGCACGCTTCCAGACCTCCAATGCAGTAAGATCGGATCACATTTATTGGACACACCCATCCAGGTTGGCACCTGCTGACACACACATGCACAGGGTCTCACACTCATAGAGACAGATGCCAACCTGGAGGTGTGGGCAGCCATTCACAGCGCCCGGGGAGCATGGGGGTACGGTGCCTTGCTCAGGGGTACCTCGGCCGTGACAAGGAGGTGGACTGACACCCCTCCAGCTGTCAGTTCCACCCATCTTTTTGAGTGGTGAGGCCCCCATGGATGCAGCAGGTGATGCAGCAGGTTCAGCCTTAGCTAATTGCAGCCAAGTTGTTTTAATGGTGCTTCTCAGCATAGAGACAGTTTCCCAAAACACTATAATCCCCTGTGGGTTTTTAAAGGTACAGAAGTGGGAAAAGTCTGCCATGGCCATGTTGGTCACCTCCTTTCCAACTCACCATTTGATTAGTTGAAGAACTGTTTTCTTAGCTTCTGAGGAAAGCAGAAACATGAGAGGTTAAACCTTCCGTTTTTATTGTAAATGACTGACTTCGCCCTCATGTTCATCATGATTGTTGCTCCAGGTCATTATGAAGTCATATTCATCAGATTTCTGAATACATTTAGGTAAATATCCAAATACTTCTGAACCTGTCAGTAATTCAGATAAAACTATCTGATGTGTCCTAAGAGTGAATAAGAAAATGATTTGCAGTGGGATTGTCCCACCTGTGGAATATCATTATTTTTTTGCTTAAAGCTATGGTAGGTAATCCTAGAGAGCTAGCAAGATTCGAAAGTGGCCCCTCCTCTAAGCTCCACCCCCCCCTCCCCATTCCGTCAGTGCTTCATCCAAAGCCGGTAGAACCGCGTGCGCACACGGAGCAGGGAGCCGACAGAGGGGGGCGTAGGCAGAAAGCAGAGGCATCTGATTGGTTTTTTGTAGGCGCTCCAATCCGAGATCAGCGCTGATCTCGGATTGGATCAGCGCTGATCTCGGATTGGTCAGCTTTTTCTCAGTCCTGCAGCTGCCACAGAGGTCTGATTATTTTCGTCCCTTTTTCTAAATACATCTTGTATAGATTTCTCTCAGGATAGACGGACCATTTCACCCAGTATTACAAAATGTGTTTCTGAACAGGATTACCAACCATGTCTTTAAATTAAAATCCCTAAGAGACTAATGTGCATTGGTTAATTGTTTTCTGTTTCTTTCACATTATTTTATGGATACATGTGTAATAGACTATTTCTCTTTTGGATCAGCTTCCTACTGGTCCTACTCATCAGTGCGACTGTGTTTCATTTTATGAAGATGAACCGACTGGACTTAAAACACTCATGCAGCAGTTCATCTGTGCAGTATTCAGCTCTAAAACAACTGCTTTTAATTTAGAATAAATTCCCAAAAGGTTTATTTTAGTTAATTGGTTTTTTAAAAAAAAAAAAAAAAAATTTAAAAAATCAAGTTGTTGAATTTGCTTGTACGACACTACTGGAATTCCCTTCCATTGGACCGGTGAGATGGTGTGACTCTGTGTTTCCTCTTCAGTACTTTCCTTGACCCGGACACCCGGCGGGCGATGGGTGAGCAGGCTGTGCAGCTGGCCAAAGCCGTGCAGTACTGCTCTGCTGGCACCGTGGAGTTTCTGGTGGATTCCAAGAAAAACTTCTATTTCCTGGAGATGAACACGCGACTTCAGGTCTGTGCTGAGGGTTGATTGAGGGTCATGATGCATATGGCTTGGATAAAGAACTTGTCTTGGAGTGCATTCCTTCAATGAATGTCCTTACAAATAAGTCTTTTGGTGCTGAAAATAATTTGGCATTAAAACTATTAAAAATAACCCAAAATGGAAAAAAATAAGTTTTTTTTCCATTCCAGCAAACATGCAGAGCAGAGGACAGTCATGTATCTACTCATTTAACATGTTGAAGTTCCATTTGTCCTGCCACCTGTAACGAAGCCAGAAAGTCGGCTAACTGACAGAAACATTGGTGCTTGGTGGTTTACAGTAAAAACAGCTGATAGTTGAAGTCCACCAACAGATGGCCATTTTTTTAACTTAGCCACTTTGTTCCCTCCCCTCCACGTCTGCTCCTCTTCCGTTGTGTCTCAGTAGACGGCAGCCCTAACAGTAGAGCTTCAGGATCCCACAGACGGTTACATTCAATTTGTCCTCCACTCTTTCTGAGGACGCTGTCATTCATGTTTAAATAAATCTTCTGATTCTTGCTCCTGGTGATGCTGGAAGAATGCTGATTGGCTGTCATAACAAAGCATCACACAAACTACTTGCTCAAGTCAAAAGGTTTTCAACTCATGCGGATGTGTGTTGGTATTGCTTACCTTTGCAAAGTTCAAAATAACATTCTGTTTGCATCCTTGCCATTGCCTTCCATCGCCACCCGTAACGTTGGCTCGTTTGGTCTGAACACGCTATTAAGTCTGGAGTTCCAGAGCTTTTATCCTGACTGATCAAATCTCCTCATCAAGACCGTAATGATCAACAAGCAGAGTACCAGCATGCTGTGTTACCAGCCGAAACTTGGATTTTCTCTTTTTTCATTTTGACCACAGGTGGAGCATCCCATTACTGAGTGCATTACTGGCCTGGACCTAGTGGAGCAGATGATCAGGGTTGCCAAGGGTTACCAGCTGCAGCCCAAACAGGAAGACATTCCAATAAACGGCTGGGCGATTGAGAGTCGAGTTTACGCAGAGGTGTGTGTGTGTGTGTGTGTGTGTGTGTGTGTGTGTGTGTGTGTGTGTGTGTGTGTGTGTGAGATTCTTGATACGGCATCTGAACAATTATGTGACTAAAAAATAAAGAAGAAACTCATCAGTAGAAGCCCGTGTAATATCAATACCATTAAATAACATCCATCCCATTACACGGATGCTTCACTTGAACACTTTTTACAAACCACTGGGAGGTTTCCACTCGGTAGTGTTACCCCAGGGCAAGAAAAATGCATCAGAATTGGATCAAAACATGATTCATGCAGCACCTTTACCATTCATCAGTTGGCAGAATTTCTGATAGCCACCCAACAGACTCATCTGATAGTAATAACACATTTCTATGTAGACAATACTGATTGTTCAGAGCAAATGTTCAGTGTGTGAATTGACTACAAGATTTTGTCACAGTACAGAAGTTTTTTTTATGCAAAATTATAGCCGTTGTGCAACCGTTTTTGCTCAGTGCAGAGTATTGCAGCTGAACATACATTTAAAGGTGTTGAAACAGACTCTAAAGGTTCAGTGTTTTTTTCTTTTTCTGTTAGGATCCCTTCAAGTCTTTTGGCCTTCCCTCCATTGGACGGTTGTCCCAGTACCAGGAGCCCCTTAACCTCAGCAATGTAAGTGTGTGTCATGGCTGTGGAGCCGTTTTCATGCATGAACATCTGAGATGTTCAGGATAGGAGAATATTGTGCCAGTGAATTTTTTTTCTGCAGTTGCTGTTTGCCAATCAACTTCTCACCAGAGATTTTCTGCTTGAGATGTGCTCTCAAAGCTGTAAATGCTAGAGGGTGAGGGTGCAGGGGAACATCTGTTTAAAGCCAGATGTTCCCTGATGACTGTTTGTACTTCATGGATCTGCCCAGACCTACTGTAGCAAGGAGCCATTAGAAAGCAACACAGGTCTGCATGAAAGAATGTGAAGCAGGAACTCTTACCAGCACTCACAGTACATACTTCAGGAGATTTGCTGCTGTGTTGCATTGTTGTCCACAAGAAGTCTTGGTTAATGCTGCAGACATTTCTTACAACTCAAACATCTCAAGGACGTTTCAGGACTACAGTCTGTCTGTGGAACTGGCTTGTGAGAGACAGATGTACTCTAAAGGCCATTTCTATCTTCATGGAGCAATCCATGCCCCTCAGCTCCCTCAGACAGCCATTTTTTCAGTTCAGACAGACATGGACAGACAGTCCTCCCAAAAGCTAACAACACAGAGGCTCCAGAGAGGGGCTGACAACAACCATATTCATAAGAACCTGGACGAGGCACAGATGAAAAGCTCAGACAGCAGCTGACCTGGACAGTCTACATCATTTTAACAATTAGTTCTATTCGATCACAAAGCAGCTTTTTGTCCACTTCAGCGTCTGTCTCCGTAGAGCAAAGCTAAAGGACCAACACCAGCACCAACACAGCCCCAGCCTTTCAGTCATAAAGCCGCCTTAATGGATGATTCTGTAACACAGAACCATGGAGCAATTTCACATAAAGCATATCACTTGTTTTGATTCATTTTGTATTCTCCTGCCATATGATTTACTGAATCTGAATGATTAGCTTTCACATATGAACACTGTTGCCTGCTCCGCACTCTGTCAGGTCCGTGTAGACAGTGGCATCGAGGAGGGAAGTGACATCAGTATCTACTATGATCCCATGATCTCTAAGGTCGGTGATATATTCAACAAAGAATGTAACTTCTTTTTTAAAGAAAGAAATTGTAAAAATAAGAATATTCATTTCAAAATGCCACCATTCCACACGGTTTGTTGTTGTGCAATAACTTCCTTTAACATGTGTTTGTAGTTGGTTACGTATGGAGCTACACGAGCTGAAGCCCTGGCCAGAATGGAGGATGCTCTGGATAACTATGTGATTAGAGGTATAAAAGATATTTATAGTGAACAGGAAGGACACACAGTCACCTTTTAAAAGGATATTAGCTTGGTTTTCTCTCCATCTTCTTTCCAGGTGTGACCCACAACATTCCGCTCCTCCGGGAAATCATTACGCATCCTCGATTTATCTCTGGTGACATCAGCACCAACTTCCTGCCAGAGGTTTATCCTGATGGCTTCAAGGGACATCAGCTCGATGTGGACAAAAGCAGGGAGCTGTTGGCCTCAGCAGCAGCACTTCACATCACTGCTCAGCTCCGGTCACAAAACATCCGTGGTAGTCTGAGGTAAGGACAAACTTGATATTGCGAGGGGCTACTAGGGTCAAGGTTTCCGACAATTTGCTGTTATTTAGCAGTTTTCTAAAATAACATGATGTGAAAACCCATGGTGGGACAATATATGGTAAATGGGCAAATTGTTACAGGCAGGGATAGTCAATGTTAGTCAGTCAGCTGTCAGTGGTGTCATAACAAAGTGGAAGCGATTGGGAACGACAGCAGCTCAGCCAGGAAGTGGTCGGCCACGTGCAATGACAGAACGGGGTCAGAGGATGCTGAGGCCCATGGTGTAGTGTCTACCGCACTTGGATAAGACCGGTACTTTTTTCGTTTGTTTTTTTTACGTCACCGCATTGTATTTTAAACCGAGGCGAGCAGCAAACAGAGCAGGAGTCTGGCAACAGAGAGAGAGAAAGGAGAGAAAGAAAGAGAGAGAGAGAGAGAGGAGCAGGGAGAGAACGGCAGCTGCTGCGACCTTCACCACGCCGCAACTCGTAGATAAACCAGTTACGCAAAGTGCTAAATGGAATTTCTTTGGCTTTAAAACAATGAGCACTGTGAAGCCATCACCACCGAAGCACCACTGTGCAAACGCTGTTACAGAACATGTCTGGCCAAGGGTGGAAACACTTCCAACTGAGCAAAACACCTGAAGGACGAGCACCCAGACCTGCATAAGGAGTTCAGAGAACGACAGGTACAACTTATATACGTGAGAAAAAGCCACATTCAGTGCTAAAAGCGAGCAACGCCAGCCCCCTTCACTCTCCTGAAAAGTAGAAAAAAAAGCCAGTGGAAAAAACTTAAAGCTGCATTGCAATTATCTACCACTTTCTCTGGTGTAAATAGCCTATTTATATTATTTTATTTAATATTTGATTTATTTTAAAATGGTGTTGTCTGTGCATTAGAAAAGTCTTTCTTTGTGGTATTTTATTTTATTTACTGATGCATAGTTATAGTTCTAAGATTTTCTATTAAAATAAAGTCAATAATGACATTTTTTTGTTCTCTTTTTATTAGGAAAAGTATTGAAAAGTATCGAAATACATGTTGGTACCGGTATCGATACCAAAATGTTGTATCGTGACAACACTAGTGCTCAGAGGTCGCCAACTTTCTGCAGTCGCAGACAGTCGCTACAGACCTCCAACCTTCATGTGGCCTTCAGGTTAGCTCAGTAACAGTGCGTAGAGAGCTTCATGGAATGGGTTTCCATGGTAACTGCATCCAAGCCATACATCACCAAGTGCAATGCAAAGCGTCGGATGCAGCGGTGTAAAGCACGCCGCCGCTGGACTCTACAGCAGTGGAGACGCGTTCTCTGGGGTGACCAATCAGGGTTCATCTGGCAATCTGATGGAGGAGTCTGGGTTTGGCGGTTGCCAGGGGAACGGTACTGGTCTGACTGCATTGTGCCGAGTGTAAAGTTTGGTGGAGGGGGGATTATGGTGTGGGGTTGTTCTCCAGGAGCTGGGCTCGGCCCCTTAGTTCCAGTGAAAGGAACTCTGAATGCTTCAGCATACCAAGAGATTTTGGACAGTTTCATGCTCCCAGCTCTGTGGAAACAGTTTGGGGACGGCCCCTTCCTGTTCTAACATGACTGCGCACCTGTGTACAAAGCAAGGTCCATAAAGACATGGAGGAGCCAGTTTGGTGTGGAAGAACCTGACTGGCCTGCAGAATCCTGACCTCAACCCGATAGAACACCTTTGGGATGAATCAGAGCGGAGACTGTGAGCCAGGCCTTCTGTCCAACATCAGAGTCTGACCTCACAGATGAGCTTCTGGAAGAATGGTCAGAAACTCCCATAAACACTCCTAAAGCTTGTGGAAAGCTTGGCCAGAAGAGTTAAAGCTGTTATAGCTGCAAAGGGTGGGCCGACGTCATGTTAAACCCTCTGGATTAAGAATGGGATGTTACTGAAGTTCATGTGCGTGTAAAGCCAGATGAGCCAATACGTTTGGCGATATAGTGTATCATGAAAAGATCACTTTTTCTGCTTGAGGACATATATTTAGAAATTTTAATATAACACAAGTCTGTCACTTACTTTGTTTGGTGTTGTCTGAGTCTAAAAGCCTGTTTTTCAGTGAGTTGTTCAGATGTGTAGGGTACTGTCACATCACAGTATCAGCTCAGAGTTGAATTATTTAGCCTTCCATTCTTCATCTCAACCCACCTTTTCACATCATGCTGCGTTCACCATACCTTGGGAAGTGATAAGTTGGGACTCTTTGCTTTTATTTGCTTTTCTATTAACAGCAAATACTTTTCCTAACTTGAAAGAGAGGTGAATAAATTTCAGTTGAGCTCATTCAAGTTTTTTTGTGTAGCTCAAATTTACATCAAAAGTCATCATAGGGCACTTTACAATTCAGTAGAATTCAATTCAGTTTTCTTTATGTAGCCCCATGGAGATTACACCAGTTTTAAAATCGCTGCATTGGCTCCTGTGCGTTCAGGATTGATTTTAAGGTTGTTTATAAATGTCTTAATGGTCTTGGGCCTTCTTATTTATCTGATCTGCTTTTAAATATTGAGCCCTCGCGGACCCTGAGGTCCTCTGGTACCGGCCTTTTAGTCGTTCCACTATTATGGACCTCATCTGTGGAACGGCCTGCCAGAGAACCTCAGGGCTGCAGAGACTGTTGATGTTTTTAGAAAGAGGCTCAAGACCTACCTTTTTAGTTTAGCTTGCAGCTGAATTTTAATGCCAAAATGTTGCCCCCACATGTTTAAAGGTATTTTTGATGATCATTGTTAGAATTAGGTTTACGGTAAGGTTTAGGGTTAGCATTCAGCCATAATAGTTAGGCTTACGGCAAGAAGGTGGACCACCGTCAGAGTTGCTGTGTCATTCGCTTGTAAGATTGATGACTTCAAACACACATTTTTAAGGAGGATAAAGTAGCGTATGTGCATCTTTTAATGTTTGGCTGGATGGTATGTGGCAACACTGAGCTATGTGTACCATCTGCCCTTATGAGATGCCTATGGATGTAGTACTCGCACCAGAAATAATTTGACTCTGTGGGTTTGCATTTGTGTATTAATTTATTTAGTTTGGACACTGTAGCTACAACTTGAAAACTACATAGCAACACTAAGTTCACTGTAAACAGGACAAATATACCCAGTGTTCATTTTAAGATGTAGTACTACATGTATCTGGGGCAAGATGAACTAACAAGAGCACTGACCTTGGATCACCTTATTGACACAATCTTTTTTTTTTTTTTTTTTTTTTAGAATATTGGAAGTCCTGAAGCAGAAATCATCAGGCAAATTTGTCAGTTAAAGAATTCTGGATGAACTATAAAAATAGTATTCCTGGAACTAAAGGTATTCAACATGAAAAAGTGCTGTAGTACCTACTGATATAAAAGAAGCTGTGCTTGTTTTGCAGGGTGTCACCGACTCATGTGGAATGCACCCGCTGGGAGCTGTGTGTGGAACTGGGGGACGGACGCCACCATGTGGAGGTTACGAAATCGGGGAATGCTTATACTGTGAGTATTTAATGTGCATCCATGTACTTTTGATGCTGCTCTACTGGAAAAAACAAGAACACAAATTAAAGTTAGAAAGTGAATGGAAACTTAAAGAGGCAAAAATGTTGTCAGAAACAAAGAGAAGTGAAAATGCGACAACAGTTGGAACAAGAGAGAGCAAAACGAAAGTTACGTATGTAACTACGGTTCTATGAATCCTGGATGACCGCCAGAGGCGGTGCTTTCAAGCACTGGATGATACATCTCGCGCATGCGCAGGTCGAGTGTTTATACCAACAACGTCACTCGTGACCCCCTGCTGACCCCGGAGAGCCTATATCTTCCGGCAACATCAGCGGGTCAGTCCCTACAGAATCTTCTCGCGAGTATACGAGGATTCCGAGTGACAGAACGCTCTGGCGGTCATCCAGGATTCATAGAACCGTAGTTACATACGTAACTTTCGTTCTATTTCATCCTTACTGACCGCCAGAGGCGGTGCTTTCAAGCACTGGATGACTCATACCAGAAAAGTCACGAGGAATCCAGCACCTACTCACTTTACTGAGAGAAAGCAGCAGAGTCGGGCAGCCGGACCACAGCCCACGGGTGGGGAGTGGCAACATTCACTCGATAGAACCTGGAGAAGGTACTCGGTGACGCCCATGACGCTGCCTCACATATGTCTTCCAGGGGAACGCCCCGTAGGGCTGCCCATGAGGTCGAGACAGCTCTGGTGGAGTGGCAGCTCACCCCAGCTGGCTGGGGGTGCCTGGGTGATGGCGTCCACCACCCAGTGGGACAGTCGCTGTTTAGAGAGCGCACAGCCTCTCCGAGGGCCACCATAGCAGAGGAAGAGCTGGTCCGACTGCCTGATACCGGCAGTCGCGGCCACGTAGGCTCTCAGAGCCCGCACAGGGCACAGTAGGCGTAACCTGTCCTCCCCCTCCGGGGGAACAAACTGTGCCAGGTGGATAGGTCTGTTGAGGTTTGATGAAGACAGCACCTTCGGGAGAAAAGCGGAGTTTGGCCATAGGGAAACCCCCGAGCCATCCGAGTTCCACCTCATGCAGGAGTCGCTCACCGACAGAGCATGCAGCTCCCCGACGCGCTTCGCTGATGCGATAGCGAGCAGAAAGGCGGTCTTAGCGGAGACCCACCTCAGCCCTGCCTGAGCAAGGGGTTCAAAGGGAGGCGAGCACAGGGCGCCGAGCACCAGGTGCAGATCCCATGGCGGGGTGCGCCGCACCCGTGGGGGGCGCAGCCGCCGCGCACCTTTCAGGAAAAGGGACACCAACCTGTGGCCCCCCACCGTGCCGTTATCCACTCGAGCATGCCGAGAGGAAATGGCCGCCACATACACCCTCAGGGTAGCGGGGGACCGGCCGTCATCCAGGAGTGACTGGAGCAACTCCAGAATCCTAGGGACAGGACAGTGCACAGGGTCCTCACCCCTGTCCAAGCACCATGTAGTGAACAGCCGCCACCTCTGTTCATAAAGCGCCCGGGTAGAAGGCGCCCTCGCGTTTAGGATGGTATGGCAGACCTCGCCAGAGCACTGTCAGCATCGGGTCGGGCCCTGCAGTGGCCAGACCCACAGCTGCAGGCGGGACGGGTCGGGATGCCAGATCCGACCCTGCCACTGAGACAGGAGATCCCTCCTGTCGGGGAGGCGCCACAGGGAACCGCTGCAGAGCCTGTGCAGCAGTGGAAACCACGTCCTCCCTGGCCAAAAGGGGGCTACCAACAGCAGCCTGTGGCCCTGCTGGAGGACCTCTGTAGCGTAGGGACTATCAGAGGGATTGGCGGGAAAGCATAGAGGAGAACCTCTGGCCAGTCGTGGGCCAGAGCATCCTGTCCCAGGGGACTGCTCTCCTCTGTCAGGGAGAACCAGAGGGGGCAATGGGTCGACTCTTCTGAGGCAAAGAGGTCCACGTTTGCTCTGCCGAAGGTGGCCCAGATATTGAGCACCACCTCCGGATGGAGCTGCCACTCCCCCGGCGGAGGCTTGCAACGGGAGAGCAAGTCCGCCGTCTGGTTGCGTTCCCCGGGCAAATACATTGCCCTTAGGCTGGCTAAGCGTGGTGCTGCCCACAGCAGGAGGTCCCGGGATGCCTGCAGCAGCAGTGCAGACCTGGTGCCACCTTGGTGGTTTATGTGGGAGACGGCCGAAACATTGTCCGACCGCACGAGTACATGTCGGCCCCTCAAGAAAGGGAGGAAAGCCTGCAACGCCCTGTGTACAGCCTGCAGCTCTAGTGCGTTGATGTGCTGTGAGCGGTCCCGCGCCGGCCACAGCCCCTGAGCCGTCCGGTTCTGCCACACGGCGCCCCACCCCGAGAGGGAGGCGTCCGTCGTGACTGCCTCACGACGGGATGCAATGGAGCCCATGGGCATGCCCTGGAGGAGAAACGAACGCTTCCTCCATGGGGCCAGGGCAAGAAGGCAACGGTGGGACACCGCGAGCCTCCTGTGCCGGTGTCTCTTGGCGTCCAGGTGAAAGCTGTGCAACCACCTCTGGAGGGGACGCAGCGACAGCAATCCTAAAGGGACCACGGCAGCCGCAGCTGTCAGTGTCCCCAGGACGCGTAAGAACTCCACGTAGTGGAACCGCCTGCCTTCCCGAAACGGGAGGAGGTGGCGGAGGATGTCGTCCACCCGCCGTGGCGATGGGCAGGCCATCATGGTGACCGCATCGAGGGTCACCCCAAGAAAAACTGTGCTCTGTGATGGGACCAGGCCAGTCTTTGTAAAATTCACCCTGAGGCCCAAACGGGCCACATGGGAAAGAAGACACGTCGTGTCGAGGGCCACCCGAGACTGGGACGGCGCACAGACGAGCCAGTCGTCCAGATACGGCAAGATCTCCATGCTCCGCAACTGTAGGTGCGAGAGGGCTGCCGTCACACACCTGGTGAACACCCGTGGGGAGAGGGAGAGACCAAACGGGAGCACCCTGAACTGGAAATGACGCCCCTGAAAGGCGAATCGCAGAAACTGCCGTTGGTGTGGCGCCACAGGAACGTGAAAGTAGGCATCCTCCAGGTATATGGAGGTAAACCACTCCCCTCTGGAGACCGTACGCAGAACCTCTGCAGTGGTCAACATATGGAACCTCAAGACCTTCAGGAACCTGTTGAGGTTCCTGAGGTCGAGGATAGGTCGGAATCCGCCATCTTTCTTTGCTACCAGAAAGTAAGTCGAGTAGAACCCCCCGGGGTGCACCTGGGGGTCTACCGGTTCGATGGCACCCTTGCCCAGGAGGACGAACAGCCCCTGGGCGAGGGCTCGGGCTTTCGCCGGGTCGCGGATGACAGTCATCCTGACTCGGCCATGGTTCGGGGGCCGACGTCGGGACTGAAGTTTGTACCCGTGGGTCAAGGTGGAAAGAACCCACGGGTCCCTGGTGGAAGCAGCCCAGTAGCTGAGCTGCTGCTGGGAAAAAAGGCCGACGGTCGGCCCCGTGGCCTCAGCGTCGGGCCCCCCGACCTCTAGAGGCTCCAGGGGCACGACGGGCGGTACGTGAGACCTGAGGTCGCCCAGGGGGCAGTCGCTCAGGTGCCCGAAAGGACTGCGCCTGCCGCTGAGCAGGCTGTGGGCGTGAGTACTGGGGCCGAAGGAGGCCCCTGGCCCGTGAGTGGGTGCCGCGCTGCGGTGCAGCTGGACGGCCCCTAGGGTTGCCAGGCGGCGCGCTTCTGTGAAGCTCAGACAGCTGCTGTCGGGTCTTCCCAGCCTGGACCGTGCGCTCGAGGGCTTCCAGAGCCGCGGAGCCAAACAGCTCCCCCGGTTCCACCGGAACACTGCGGAGGGTTCTTCTGCAGGCCTCCGAGAGAGGGGACTGCGCCAACCAAACCTGGCAGCGAGCCTGAACGAGAGTTGCCATTACCCGTCCCAACTCCCTAGACATCAGTGCAAAGGCCTGTAGAGAGGCGTCAGTAACACTGTGGACAGAAGTGTCCAGTTCGGTCTCCTGCAGGGATGATGACAGGGCGAGCAGCAGGTGGGACATGGAATTACCCGTGCGAGCCATACGTGCTGCCGCCTCATAGGCCTTCGACAGCAAATCATCCGTAACCCGGCACTGGGGGCGAGGACACCTCGCCTCCCGTCTCAGAGCCTCATCGGGTGAGACGATCAGGACGGCTATAGTGGGCTCAACCGCTGGCATGCGGTCCAGGCCGAACTTGGATGCGTCCTGCATGGCTGCCAGGGTCCGAGCATCAGCTGTCGGACGGGCAGGGGCCCTAGGGTCCCTCCAGAACGTCTGTAATTCCCTCAGATACTCTTCTGATGGAGGTACAGTTAGTTCAGCGGGGGTTGAGGAGCGCCTGAAAAAGGCACTGGCCGAAGCTGGCTGAGCCTGCGGCACGTCCAGCTGCAGCCTGGCTAGAGCCGTACGAATGGCGGCTCCCACAGAGCCTTCCTCACTACCACCCGCAGAGCTACGGGCTGAAGAAAGGGAGCCCGCTGCAGAGGGACGGGAGGCTTCGTCTCCCAGGAGCACGTCCGAAGCGTAGTCCTGAAACATAGTAGCCGAAGCTGCTATGGAAAACGCATCCTCCTACGGACCGAAGGAGGCCGTTGGAGGAACAAGGGCACCTGGCTGGGTTGCCCCAGCCCCAGGCTGGAGAGCCAGGAGGAGGGACTTCATGCTGTCAAGCTCCGCTGTCAGCTGATCCACTCTAGAAGTAAGCCAGGACCCCTTGGCCCTCTTCCCGAAGGTGGGGCCTGCAGTCTCAGCAGGCCGACGCCGTCGTCGGCTAGACCAAGACGGGGCCAGCCGCTGGTCAGGGGTCAACTGGGGAGACAAGGGAGGGCCCAACAGGCGCTCTACCTCGGCCAGCCTTGCTGCCCTGACAGCATGAGGCAAGATGCCACAATTCATGCAGGACTCGCTGAGAGACCCTGCCTCAGATGTCCGAGGCCGAGGCACGAAGGACACAGATCATGGCCATCCTCAAGCTGTAGAGGAGCCATACAGGCCGAGCAGGAGTGGTTGTGATCCATGTCGGGACCACCTCTAGCTATATATACACACAGTATATTTGACGATAGTACGTATTTACTAATTCTTATTCATATATTTCTTCTTCTTAGTTATAGATGAATGCTGGGAGAGGGAGCCGCAAACGGTGCCTTCACCGACAACCAACTATAGGCCCCGTGGAGAGGGGCAAGTTATGTTTTTTTTTGTTTGTTTTTTTTTTACAAAAGAAAAATTCTTTACTTGTAGATGAATGCTGGGAGAGGGAGCTGCAAATGGTGCCTTCACCGACAATCAACTATAGGCCACCTGTTCTGGGAGCGGGGGGCGCACATGCCGCCGTACACCAGGAGAGGGGCAATTGTTTATTTAAACACTTATCTATAGGTGGATGCCGGGAGCAGGAGCCGCAAACGGTGCCTTCACCGACAACCACTATAGGCCGCCTGTGCTGGGAGCGGGGGGCGCACACGCCGCCTTACACCAGGAGAGGGGCTATTGCTGTATTTATACACTGTCTATAGGTGGATGCCGGGAGCGGGAGCCGCAAACGGTGCCTTCGCCGACAACCACTATAGGCCACCTGTGCTGGGAGTGGGGGGCGCACGCGCCGCCGTCGCCAGGAGAGGGGCTAGTGCAAGTTCTATTAGCTATAGGTGGATGCTGGGAGGGGGAGCCGCAAACGGAGCCTTCACCGACAACCACTATAGGCCGCCTGTGCTGGGAGCGGGGGGCGCACACGCCGCCTTACACCAGGAGAGGGGCTATTGCTGTATTTATACACTGTCTATAGGTGGATGCCGGGAGCGGGAGCCGCAAACGGTGCCTTCGCCGACAACCACTATAGGCCACCTGTGCTGGGAGTGGGGGGCGCACGCGCCGCCGTCGCCAGGAGAGGGGCTAGTGCAAGTTCTATTAGCTATAGGTGGATGCTGGGAGGGGGAGCCGCAAACGGAGCCTTCACCGACAACCACTATAGGCCACCTGTGCTGGGAGCGGGGGGCGCAAACGCCGCCTTACACCAGGAGAGGGGCAGAACAATAGCAGCAACAAAATCAAAGAACCGGCACAACCGAGTTGGCCGCTTAACATAGGCAGGTTACAGATGCCGGGAGAGGGCTAGCAATTAGCCTTCGCTGACAATGTAACTCTAAACAGACTGTTACTCACGTGCGGCGCACAGCACCGGGAGAAGGAGCGAGCACGCTGCCTAGACCGGCGCTTGTAACAGCTGGCAGTACGCTTCATCAGCCGAGGGAAAGAAAAAAGGTTACAGACCTCTCAGCAGTTCGTTGCGGTCTCTGAAGGGCGAGCAGCTCGCAGCCTCGACGGGACGTCGCGAGACCACCAGCAGCGAATGATGAAGTAAGAAAATAGTTTTAGAATTCGTCTCATATGCAGACGCGGTAACTTACCTTGCGCAGCGAGAAGATGAAAGGGACTGACCCGCTGATGTTGCCGGAAGATATAGGCTCTCCGGGGTCAGCAGGGGGTCACGAGTGACGTTGTTGGTATAAACACTCGACCTGCGCATGCGCGAGATGTATCATTCAGTGCTTGAAAGCACCGCCTCTGGCGGTCATCCAGGATGAAATAGAACTGCAGAGGTTACAAGCAACAAAATAGGTGGCTATAGCTGCAGCTCGTGAGAGAGTATATGACAGTTTTGAAGAAGAAATTGACAACAGAACTAGCTCAGCTCACTACAGGACACAAATGGAGCCTCTGTGAATCCAGACGCTGCTTCATTCCGACCTCGCCAAGCAGTTCCTGAAGTGACAATGACCCAAGAGTCTGTCAGTTTAGCACAAGCGATTGCTAGCTCATTGAGTATGAACCGCTTGCCAGTCCCTGAACCCACCATGTTTAGTGGTGACCATTTAAAGTTTACAGATTGGAAGATGTCATTCATGACTGATCGACAGAAAACCACTTCCAGCAAGTGAGAAGATGTTTTATCTCAAAAATGATCTTTCTGGAGAGGCGCCTAAAGTTGTTTCTTTTATCGAGATTCAGGAATGCATACAATGGAGCATGGAAAGTTTTACAGGACAGATATGGGAACCCATTCATCATACAGAAAGCTTTCCACGATAAGCTCATGAAATGGCCAAAAATCAGCACAAATGACCCACATGCACTACGAGAGTTTGCTGACTTCTTCCAAAGCTGCACTGAGGCAATCCCACACGTCAAAGAATTAGCTATTCTTAACGACTGTGAGGAAAACCACAAGTTGCTCAAAAAACTGCCAGAATGGAGCAACGATGACGACTGTGTATGGGAACTCTCTGGGTGCATAGAACGCACGGAAACCAACTGACATCAGTTCGATGTCTGGACAACAAACCCTCTCCTTAACGGTCACATTGCGGGGGTTTACCCATCTCTGATTAAAGAACAGTATAACACCCCCGCCTTTCCGCTTACCACCGCTCGTACTCAGGTCTTGATCCGCTCGTACGGCTGTGAAGCCGGGTATGTCCACACATGAGTCTGGTGTGTTGTGTTGTAGTGTTTCCCATAATCACAGAGGGCAGAAAAGGTTTGTACCTCCACCTCCTGTTGTGCCTCTTTGCCTTTAGTTTCGCTCCAGCTCTGCATCCACGGTACAGCTTTTTTTTTTTTTTTTTTTTTTTAAGTTTTTTTTTAAGTTTTTTTTGGGGGGCTTTTTATGCCTTTAATGATAGGACAGTGTGAGAGCGACAGGAAGCAGGGGGCAGAGAGATGGGGAAGACACGCAGCAAAGGGCCGCTCGGTGCGGGAGTCGAACCGAGGCCCGCTGCATCGAGGACTGTAGCCTCTGTACATGGGGCGGCTGCTTAACCCACCACGCCACCGACCACGCCACCGACCACCCCCGGTACAGCTTTTTAAGCTCGGTTGGAATTGGATGTTTAATTCCGCGTCCAATCCTTGACAGTGCCAACAGTTCTTCTCTTGTGTACACTGCTTTAGTAGTAGTGCACATTGTCAAAAAATAAAAATAAAACGAAAAGTTTAAAAAAAGCAGATCACCAAAAAAAACGTTTTTATATATATATATTTATTTATTTTTGTTGTTTTTTCCCCCGATACCGTTATGCCAAACACATTCCCTTTGCCAAGGGAAGCTTTATGAATGTAAAGCTCCCCTTGATTCCCAAGTACTGCTTCTTTTTTTTTTTTTTTTTTTTTGTTACAATAATTTATACACAGTGGCATGCAAAAGTTTGGGCACCCCTGGTCAAAATTTGTTGCTGCATCTACATCTGCCTCATTTTGGAATATCTCTCAGTGGGATCTATTTATATACAATAGATACAGTGTGAGAGCTCTTGTAAGTAGACATTTCATTTAGAGTGAAGCCCATATTTCAAAAGGTGAAAGAAATCAGTCAGCTTGGAAGAATTAACATTACTAGAATTACTGTGTACACCTATAACAAGATGTCAGCATGTTTTGATAATTTATGAGCCTTCAGGACTTTCATCTGTTTGTGTTGTCAGGTGGAGTTAGACGGAGGAAAGGTTGAAATCAGTGGACTGTGGAACCTGGCCTCCCCTCTGCTGCCACTAACCATCAATGGTACACAGAAGATGCTCCAGGTAACATACAAAGGATTATGAAAGGAAACACCTTGTTTTTTAATTGCTTAATTGACGTGATTAAGCTGTCCAGTTGAAAAGAAAGTTGTTGTACAGATGATGTATTGGCTCTTTTCTTACAGTGTCTCTCCAGAGATGCTTCTGGAATCATTGTTCTGCAGTACATGGGCACATTGGTAAGATTACAATTTGTACAAAGGCTTAATGTATCAGCCGACGGTGGAAATCTATACCCAACCATGTTCGCCCACCATCTTACAAATGAGAAAGCGGAATATACAAGCATGTTGATGTTTGTATGTACACATAAGTGTTGATGGCTCAGACTTTGTTCTTCCTGTTCAATTCAGTTTATTTATAAAGCGCCAAATCACAACAAATGTCATCTCAAGGCACTTCAATAATACAGTCCAATTCATTAAAATCATAATCATAACCAATTAATTAGATCAAAAATGAGTCCAATTCATACATACAGAGCCAATTCAAAAACAATTTCCTAGCTAAGGAAACCAACAGATTGCACCGAAACTTCTCTTCGGTTCTCAGTGACCTCCGATTGGCGTAACCGGGTGTCATTAACGCCGACGTGAATAACTATTTTACCATATTTACGTTTATCCTTAGCCAGCAGTTTTAAATAGGATTCTATGTCGCCCGCTCTGGCCCCTGGAATGCATTTGACTATGGCCGCTGGTGCCTCTAATGCCACGTTTCTGACTATAGAGCTGCCAATTACCAGGGTTTTGTCCTCAGCGGGTGTGTCGCTGAGTGGGGAAAATCTGTTAGAAGCGTGGACAGGTCGATGGTGAACAACGGGCTTGACTTTAGAGCTATGCCTCTTCCTGACAGTCACCCAGCCACGTTGTAATCCTGGCTGCTCAGGTTCTGCTAGGGGGAGGCTAATGCTAGGTGGGTCTGCACTGGCTCAAGGGACCTGGCTCACTATCAGGTGGTTTTCAACAGTGCATACCTGAGGTTCTCATTCAGATAACCTCGCCTCCAAAACTACAAAAAGACTACATTTGTTAAATGTTCCATTATCGCTAAAGGAGGCAGAGGAGTAACTAAACATCTGACACACGGAGCAGGTGAAAGCAGGAGAAGGAGGAAGAGAACCGGTAGCCATGCTACGCTAGAGAACCAGACACACCGTTAAAAAGTGAGAATAAAGATTAAAGATCTGTAGGAGTGAGTGTTAGTATAGAATAGTGTTAGTATAAGGAGAAATTGAGTGATTTTTGTTTTTATTAGGGATCACATTTTGTTGCCTCCGAGTCATTTGATTTTGAGTATCTGCCAAAAGTATCTTGAGTAAGTTTTTTTATATTCTTTATATGGCAGTATCCAACATGATACCTTTTTATATGGCTCTTTTATCACAAGGTTTGTTAGCATTGGTTCAAAGCAGGTAAAGAAGATAAAATCTCTTTGTAGCTCATCAGTGGTGCAGCACAAAGTAACCATGTCAACAAGCTCGTTGTGAATGTCCGGCGGAGCCGTGTCGCTAAAGTAGTGGCTCCAGGTGCTCCAGGAGGCGGCCAAATCCCACATTTGCAACCACAGACAGCTTCTGGTCATGATAAATTCAACATCTTGGCAGTGATTTTTTTATTTTTTTATTTTTGCTGTTCTCAGGCAATTTCTCTTTATTTTTCAGCGTATCTTTCAGTGTCGGCTGGCTGAGTTGCTGCACTGAACTTGGAGTATTGGGCAGGGTGTTTGTTTGTCAGGTGGCGTATCATATTCGTAGTGTTGAATGCAGCTCTCTCCTTTCCACCACGCAAAATACCCAATTTTCACACATTACAAGTGGCTGTTGCACTGCCTTCGTTGTCCAGTTTAAAATATCTCCAAACTGCAGACATTTTCCTGACACGTTTGCCTACTACTACCAGCTCGCTACAATTATTGTGTGTTGTCTGAATGAGCTCTATGCACGCAGCAGCATGACGTAACGTAACGTTGAAATCTCAGGATGCATGTCAACATCTGGTGCGTTGCTCGTCCATTCTCCATGTAGATCTATGACAAGCCAGTTTTTGTTTTGTATTTTAATCGGAGGTCTTTACTCACGTCATTATAGTTCTGTTTTCAGTTTTTTTTTATTTTTATTTTTTTATTTGCTTTTGTAATGTTTATTTTATTGTTCTTTATTGTTCTTGCTTAGTTTAATGAATGCCATGAAGAGCTGCTGTTGTCTGCACCAACCGGAAATAATAACATGATCAGATCGGGACATCCCTAATTTTAACTGTTTTCAAGGAAATGTATACATATATCGCATCATCTTGATCACAGTACTCATAAAAATATATAAGTAAATAAAATAATTAACAACAAAAAATGCTAAATAAATCTCTATGGTGACATGGGCATGCCCAATGTGTGCACCATCGCCCTGATCTCAAATTAAATCTCCTAATCTGTGCTGTCATCCCCTTTTCTTTTATATTCTACCCATTTTTCCCACTTTGATTGAAATTTCCCCTCCTGTACCCTCACTATGTGTGTGAATCTTTCCGTATCATATAGCTCCTCCACTGTTCTCAACCTTTGCTCCTGTAGGTAGGTCAGCCCGTGATAGTTTTCCTGCTAATTGCTAGCAGCGCCTTTATTAGATATGTCTCGACCCTGAGTGCGTTCATGTGTCAGATTCCCCAGATATAATACCAAGCCAGTTTTAGGTACCTCATAGCCTAATACTTCCTTTAATACTCTCCCAATATTCCTTCAGCTTTTGACATTTGTAGAATATGTGTGTATGGTCCGCTCCATCCTGTCCACCTAACCTCCAACACATCTTCTGTTCTGCATCATGCCTCCCTTTTGTCTTTGGGGTTATAAAGAATCGAATGATATTCTTCCAATTGAATTCCTGCCACACTCTAGACCCAGTGGTCACATGTTGCACCATGCACACGTTGTACCACTCTTCCTCTGATATCTCAATTTCAAGTTCTGTTTCCCATTTTTCTTTGATATACAGTGTTGAATTCCCCCTAACCCCTACAGTGCTTGGTATAGTGTTGACATCACTTTACCCATCTTCCCTTTATATGCATCAGTTAATACCTTGATTACTCCATTCTGCTCCGCGGTCTTATCTGTTTTTACTTCCCTTATGTAATAATCCCTAGCCTGTACATATCTAAAATAGTCAGTTCTTTCTAAATCTAATTTCTCTTTTTAAATTTTCAAAGCTCTGCATTTCTCCTTTTTCTGTCATTGTACATATTGCTGTGATGCCTTCTCTGTTCCACCTCTTAAAACCAGGATCTTCCCTTCCTGGATGGAAATTGGTATCATATGCTAACCACTTCAGAATCCTTGTCTCTTTTTCTAATTTGTATGTCTTTATTATCGTGTTCCAAATATTTAGTGTAAATTTAGTAATTGGGTCTAACTGGTTTTCCTTTATCTTATATAATTATCTATACCCTAATAGTTTTTGGATCTAATAGCCCCCTGCCTTAGACTCAATACCTTTCCATTTGGCTTCGTAATGCTCATAACGCCAACATACTACAGCTTTGATCTGCGCTGCGTAATAAGAACCCTTGAAATTTGGAACCAGCATTCCACCTTTTTCCTTGGGTAGTTTTAGTGTTACAGATCTAACCCTGGGCCGCTTCCCTCCCCAAATAAACCGTGATATCTCTTTATCCCACTCTATAAATTGACTTTGTGGTACAGGTACGGGTAAGGAATGATAGAGATGCAATAGCCTCGGTAATGTGTTCATTTTGACTATTTCCATTCTTGAACTGATGTCTAGAGTCTGTGTTGCCCACCTTCCTAAATCCCTCTTAATGTTTGTGTTGATCCGTTTGTAATTTGCATTATATAATTTGTCTGCCCCTTTTGTAATATTCACCCCATGGTATTTAAATTGTCCATGTCCCATTGAAGTTTGTATTTGTCTTTGATCCCTCTTGTTGGTGTGTAGTTTAGAGCCAGTATCTGTGTCTTTGTCATGTTAAGTTTGTACCCTGATTATTGTCCGTATTCCTCCAGTAAATCCATTAGTCTTGGAAAACTCACGTCTGGCTGTCCAATGTATGCTATTATTTCGTCCGCAAATAGACCCAATTTGTGTTCTGAACCACCTACCTCCGCCCACTTAATATTCTGGTTCTGCCTAATTGCTTGGGCGAGTGGTTCAATAAAGATATCAAAAAGCAAAGTGTTGGGGATAAACAACAGCCCTGTCTTGTTGACCTCTCCCGTTGGATTCCCATTCACCTTCACTCTTGCTGTCGGCTCATGATACAATGATTAACTACATTTGACAGAAGCCTCATTAAGACAAAACTTTTTTAAGACATTATACAGAGAAGTCCACCTCAAGCTATGAAATGCCTTTTTGGCATCCACACTTACTAGTAGCACACTTTCTCCCCTCTTTTGGCCTCATTCACCATGTGTATTGTTTTCCTTCTATTATCCTGTGCCTGCCTTCCTCTTATAAAACTGGCCGGGTCCTCTTCTATAATTTCAGGCACGAATGGCTCAAATCTTTTGGAAATTATGGACATATACATTTTATAATCTACATTAAGTATGGATACTGGACGGTAACTACTACACAGTAGATCTCTAATTGTCATAGCAGATTCAGTTTCTGAATATTAGAACACTTTATCCGTTTATCTATCCATCGATCCATCTGTCGATGCAGATGGAAAGATATACATCATATTATATATGTATGTGTGTATATACAAACATTCCACATATATATTTCTATAAACCATTTCCTCTTCTCTTTATTTCGAACAGTTTAAGGTTCGTGTTCTCTCCAAGTTGGCTTCAGAGTTAAACTCCTATATGCCAGAGAAGGTTCCAGAAGACACCAGCAGCATCCTGCGTTCACCTATGCCCGGCACAGTGGTGGCTGTGTCCGTCCAACCTGGAGATACGGTAACGCATCACCACATCTGGAGGTTTACAGCATGCTTACAGACGTGGTTTCATTAATGCCTGTAGTGTTCAAATAAGAGGTGACAAACAAAAGTCAGATGCCAAAAGTCATTACCCTGTAACAGAAATTTAGACCAAAAAAAAGAAATGTTTTTTCATCTTCTTACCTGGATTATGCAACGTAGGCAAGGCAAACTACGCTGTCGTGCTCAGTACTGTTACTTACAATTTTATCAACAGCCATTTTGCAGTCATTAGCCTTTAGAGTCTCTGACCACAACTCCATTCACCACTTAAAAATGAGAACTTCTTCAGACCTATAGTTTGACATTGGTGTTTGTTCCTTCAGCTGCTCTGCTGTCTATAAAAACAAGATACTGCAGATAGGTTCCACCAGGGAGGAAAGCCTCAAAAATCAATGACCTTGGCCTTGTTTTTTATTTGTTTCTATACTTCAGTCCATGTTGAGCCCTGTGTTCTGAACAGCTATTTAATTTGGTGGCACAGTAAATTTAGAACGAATGTGGCCAGAATGTTGAGGATATTATGAAGCCTTACAGCTCTTCACATTCTCATTTTTGCTTCTCTGTACTAAAGTCAAGTGTTGGATGTTTTTAAGAATAATGTTTGCTATTGTTGTGCACTCTGGGCATGTGTGGCTGCAGGTTGCAGCTGGTCAGGAGATCTGTGTGATTGAAGCCATGAAGATGCAGAACAGTTTGACTGCTGTGAAGCAAGCAAAGGTAACCATATACAATTAGTTTTCATTAATAGCAGTAACTATTGGTAACTAGTTCATGAGTGTGTTTCTAAATCAGCAGTTGGAATTAGTGCATAACTCCTAATGAAATAAAGACTAACCGTAGTCCACAGAAATTTGGCATATGCTGTTTAGAAGTGAATTTAGAATTTATCCTGGATACATTTTTATTTAAAGTTGGTGCCAGATTGTATCAGCTTTGGTGACAGAGTGAACCTACCCTATCCACAAATCACAGCAGAATGTTGATCCAATCTACCTTTATTCATACAAGTTGAATAGCAGAGCATAATGTGTTAGTTCAGATTTGAAGTAGTGTAAAAGTTATTAACCACATGTGTCCATCCTCTGACCCTCCAGGTTAAGTGTGTCCACTGTAAGGCGGGGGAGACGGTGGGAGAGGGAGACCTGCTTGTAGAACTGGAATAAATCCAACGTTGATCTGGGACGTGGACAGGGATTCCACAGAGGAAGATGCAAGTTGACCAACAATATGAGCAGCGTGATTTTTCTTTGTGTAGTCGGTCTCTGTAGTGGTGCAGAGATGAGTTTCCTCTGATGGTGACTCAGAGCAGATGTGTGTGAACTGTGTTCTCCACATGTCACACAGCTGATTGCTGTTAATCTTTGCTTCTGTTTGTGTTATTTTGGTAGTTTTTACTAAAGAATCTGTTCACCCTCATTCCCCAACATGTTTAATATTGGTTGATGTGCCAAACTGTTGAGGAAACATGGGAATCCTGCAGACTGGAACTTTGGCCATGACTTAACTAAAAAAGAAACTTCCTTTCACCTCTGTTGGGTTGGGACAGACCTCAGAGACTGACATTTCAAACCTCCACTTGGAAAGAAAATGTGTTATTTTTAAATCACGAATGTTAGAAATGACTTTGAAATACACTTCATAATCCTGAAGTCCCTGGCTGGGGCCTTTCTGTATGGAGTTTCCATGTTCTCCCCGGGGACTCCGGCTTCCTCCCACCACCCAAAAACATGTATGTCAGGGTAACTGGTTTGTCTCCCTGTCCATGGTGTACCCTGCCTCTCAGCCAATGACAGCTGGGATAGGCAGCAGCGCCTATCCTAAAGAACTCCTTTTCCACAGAGAATAACTCTGACTTCATCAGAGACGAGTCGCAAAAATAATTATTATTCTGCGAAGTATGGATTTGTTTTGGATGACAGAGATGTAACGGACGTATTGAACACGTGCACAGTAGAATGCATTGTGGTCTGTATTGAATGAAAATAAAGACACAACCGGAAAACACTGCACGTCACCTTGCATTCTGCTTTTTTTTATATATACTCTCCTTCCAAGAGCGAGTGACAGATCCAGCAGTTTGCATAGAATTCTTAGGACAGATTTACTACAGGTTTGCATGTTTTTTTTTAACCACACAACCACTGTCAGGATTTACAGAACAGGCACAGTGAAAAGTGAGCAATCAAAAGGTATGACCACAGTTCTTTTTGTGGCTGGTCTGAATGCATTTCTGTTTGTATGTGTGCTATTTCAGACTGCTAAATGTGATGTAGTGTATTCAAAGGAAATATGATATGGATTCCTAAGTTCTGCGACAGACTGCTGATTGTTCCGTTATATTAGGAACAGCAGAGGAAGACTCAAGCTATGTTTAAATTGTGCACTCATTCACTGTGCAGTGTGTCCAGAGGCAGTCCACTACACCGAACCACATGAACCATAATGCATTGTGATCTGGAGCCACCAGCTTAGATGACAGTACACACCAGCTTAAGCTAGTGCTAACATTTGCAGCATGGTTGTTTAGATTTTTTTGCACATTCAGAACCCTGGTGAGCAGTTAATAGTCCTCAGGTGTCTCAACTGGAAGTGGCCCATCTCCTGCGGAAGTCCAGCGGCAGGTAGAAAACCACAGTCCGAAGGATATCAATAACACAGCTACGGAGGAGGAGGAGGTTCTAAGAAGGGATGTAGCTAATACTGAGGTGAATAGGCCAGTTAGAGAGAAATATGGGTTAAGAGTTAAGTGGCCTAGGGCAAATGGCAACAAAGAATGGGGCAGTCGATAAAGATTTGTCGATAATATTGGGTAGGTTAGGAGGAAATGCGAGTGATAGGCTAGAGAAGATGGGAGATATAATTTACTCCTATGGTGTAGAATGATTTGGGGTGCAAGATAGAGTTGAAAGAGTACATTTAGTTAAGTCTAGACGGCAAAAAGATGGAGAAATTGGTTAAGGAAAGAAAATTTAAAAAAGCAGTGGAAAAGAGCTACAGAAGAAGAGAGGGAGGGAATTAATGTTTTACAGGAAGAATTGAGAAGCAGGCTAGCAATAATCAGAAGGGCTGAATGTCTTAGGAAAAAGAGAAAGAAGAAAGAATATGTAAGCAGTGTACAGGAGGGCCCCTCCCGCCCCAGGCACCAACAAGGCAACGGGTGTGGGAAGACCCCTCCCCTTGCCCCCTAGCTCTTCAATATTTGAGTGGGTTGAGGGCAGGTATGGGAGACTCCTCCCCCCTGTTGATGGAAAAAGGCCCTCGATGTCTAATAGTGAGAAATTAAAATTGAGGGGCAGGCAACCTTATAGGACTGGGAGCATGGCCCTCAGAGCAGCCTACATACCCAAAGAGCCCCGCCCACCAGATACCACTCAGCGCTACCACCCTCCAAGACATAATGCGTGTGTGTGTGTGTGTGTGTGTGTGTGTGTCTGATGAGTAGTAATGTCTAAGGTGTAATTAAAACAAGGGCGGGGGGCTGCAGAGTGCAGCAAAGGGGACCATCTACGTGTTCCCATCCACTACACCCCACAGAACACACACGCCACCCCAATAGCCTCCGTGTGTGAGTGTGTGCTGTGTACAGGAGCCAGAAGTGAGACGGGTATGTGGATGTAGAAGACCGGGAGGAGAGAAGCTCCGTTTCCTGGGAGCTGCCACAGGGCAGGAGGGCCTGATGTCCACCAGGTCCGGGGCCTGCAGCCTGCGTTTCAAGCAAATTCTAACAAGAAAGAACTGAGCGGAAAGGTGAAGCTTTCAGTTTACTTGTCCATTTTTGTTCCAACCCTCACCTATGGTCACAAGATCTGGGTAATAACTGAAAGAAAGAGGTCACGGATACAAGTGGCTGAAATGGGTTTCCTTCGGAGGGTGGCTGGGTGGCAGCCTTAGAGCCAGGGCGAGGAGCTCGGCCATGCGGAGGGAACTCCTTCCGGAGGGAACTCCATCCTGAGGGAGCCGCTGCTCCTCTGCTAAAGAGTCAGTTGAGGTGGTTCGGGCATATGGTTAAGATACCTTCTTGTTGCCTCCCTTTCGAGGTTTTTGTGGGCATGTCCAATTGGGTGGAAGCCCCAGGGTGAACGCATCGGTTGGCAACATGGGGTTCAGTGTTTTGCCCAAGGACACTTCGACATGTAGGCGACTGCTCTTCCTACTTAGCTGCAGCCGCCCCCAGGAGGAGGTGGACAATTGCAATACACACACATATTCACAGTATACATACACTATATTGCTAAAAGTGTTCCCTCACCCATCCAAAGAATTAATTCAGCTCTTCCAACCACTTCCATGGCCACAGGTGTATAAATTTAAGCCCCTCAGCATGCAGACTGCTTCTACAAACATCTGTGAAAGAATGTTTCTCTCTCAGGAGCTCAGTGAACTCCAGCATGGTACCCTGATAGGATGCCACCTGTGCAACAAGTCCAGTGGTGAAACTTCCTCTCTGCTAAACATTCCACAGTCAGCTGTCAGTGGTGTTATAACAAAGTGGAAGAGATTGGGAACGACAGCAGCTCAGCCAGGAAGTGGTGGGCCAGGTAAAATGACAGAGCGGGTCAGAGGATGCTGAGGCTCATAGTGCTCAGAGGTCGCCAACTTTCTGCAGAGTCGCAGACAGTCGCTACAGACCTCCAACCTTCATGTGGCCTTCAGGTTAGCTCAGTAACAGTGCGTAGAGAGCTTCATGGAATGGGTTTCCATGGCAACTGCATGCAAGCCATACATCACCAAGTGCAATGCAAAGCGTCGGATGCAGCGGTGTAAAGCACGCCGCCACTGGACTCTACAGCAGTGGAGACGCGTTCTCTGGGGTGACCAATCAGGGTTCATCTGGCAATCTGATGGAGGAGTCTGGGTTTGGCGGTTGCCAGGGGAACGGTACTGGTCTGACTGCATTGTGCCGAGTGTAAAGTTTGGTGGAGGGGGGATTATGGTGTGGGGCTGTTCTCCAGGAGCTGGGCTCGGCCCCTTAGTTCCAGTGAAAGGAACTCTGAATGCTTCAGCACACCAAGAGATTTTGGACCATTTCATGCTCCCAGCTCTGTGGAAACAGTTTGGGGATGGCCCCCTCCTGTTCCAACATGACTGCGCACCAGTGCACAAAGCAAGGTCCATAAAGACATGGAGGAGCCAGTTTGGTGTGGAAGAACCTGACTGGCCTGTAGAATCCTGACCTCAACCCGATAGAACACCTTTGGGATGAATCAGAGCGGAGACTGTGAGCCAGGCCTTCTGTCCAACATCAGAGTCTGACCTCACAGATGAGCTTCTGGAAGAATGGTCAGAAACTGCTTAAACCTGACCTAATAACTCTCCTCAACCTGACTGGTGTGGTGACATGAAGCAGATGAAGAAAGGATGATGAGGTTTGAACCTTGTTCTTTCTCTCATCATGGAACTCTGGATAATACTTCCTTCGAACAGATCTCTGTTAAAAATAAACATGCAAATCCATCCAAAAAATGACAAACCAATGCAACCAACTACATACCAGGCAAATAAACACAAGAAATGGGCTGGAAAGTGAATATTCAGAGGCAGACAAAGAACAGAGAAAGTAGGAAAATTGAACTACAGACAGAACAAGATACAGGTGAAACTTAAAGAGTGATCAAAAATAAGTAAACAAGAGCCTGAGAGAACTCGTCTTCCACTAAGATCAATGTTATTTTTCACAATTTTTGAAATGAAAGTGATCCTGACCTGAGGTCAGGCAAAGAAAGAATCCATTAAACTGTTTTAACCCAGCATCAAGTACGAAGTCATGTGGCTTGGTAGATTCTGCACCAACAAACAATGGTCAGTGATCCCATTCCTCCACTTCAACATTTGTCTTGGCAAAGGATCAAGCAGAGGCAGACAGACAGAAGCATCAAATGATTAGAAAATGATTAAACACGAACATGAAAAATGGAATCAGCCTGAATGAAAACATGAACCAAAACTGGGAGGAGTCTCCAAAAACCAAGACAACAACTGAGAGCAGGACAGATCGAGGCATTTATAGGACCAGGCAAATCACATTACAGATATTGTTCATTTTACATGTTATCCCACAATGGGATCATAATTATCACAAGATGAAAGCAGCAACCTGAGCAGTGCCATTTACAATATCTTTCTCAATCACAAGTGTCATGACGGAAGAAAAACACCTCTTCATTAAAGACAGCTGCTGCGTACAGATGGAGTCCCGACAGCTCGGAGATGCACCCCTCTCCCTGAAAGCAAGGATGGGCACACATGCACACCAACAAGTATAAGGTAAAAAACCTGATTGGCTCCCCTTTCCAGCACAGTCAGCTTCACTTTTCCTTTAATAAAATACTAATGGCCATCCAGAGCTTGAAAACCTCGATCTTTTTTATTGCAACAGGGTGCTGAGGTCTACAGACGCAGAGTGCTGAACAACCTGAAACTACACCTGTGCTGTACGTGTTCTCCTGACACTGAGTCAGCATGAAGGTGGGTGAGCCACGATGGTCCAGCCTCTGACCTGCAGACCAGTTCAGTGTAGGTGGGAGAATAAAGCCATTTCTCTGTTTTTAACTTTGCTGTGTATGGTGGGATTTGCTCTCTGCTTTGGTACTGTATGCTCTCTCATGCAGAAACGACATGTTTTAAGGGTTTCTGAGTGGAGTTTAAGAGCATGGTTAGATTTGCCTGGTAGCTTAAAGCCATACCATTGATTTCAAAAGGAGGACCACCCCACTGATGAGAGGACCCCTAAAACAAGCTGCTGAACAGAGCTGGAGAGACAGCCCTGCAGTGGTGCTGTCTCACACGTTTCATTAAAAGAGACAAACTGCCTTTTTTACAGTCTAATTCTGAAATCCTTCCATTTCCCTCATCAGTAGTTGGGACCATGCACAGCTGCAAAGCTACTGATCCTGCTTTGGTACGATCGTGTCAGGAGGCCCAACTTCTTAAAACAGGCACCACAGAAGGTAAGAGGTGCTGGCGGCTGATAACACCACTGAGAAGTCATCGTTCCTCAGTCACACATCAGCTCCAGAAACTCTGGACTTAATCCAGTTTTCTGCTTTAAGTTTGGAGCAACCAGCATTGCTTATATGAGCAATATTTCATTGATGTTTGTTGTAACTGTTCTTACTGTGCTGTACTTAAGGTGCATTCAACGACAAATAGGAAATTGGAATTTCTAATTTCCCACTGGTAAACAACTAAATAAAGCCAGGCAGAGGTCAGATATAAGACCCAAAGAGAAGTAATGATAGAGCATCGTTAGCTTGTTGTTTTCTTTGCTTACATCATTTTTGAGTGATTTTTTTTTGTGTCTTGTTTCATTTTGTTTTCTGTACCATACAAGAAAAAATAGTGTTCTGGCTTTGTTTCCCTTTTGGAGTAACTTTAGCTCGTTTGAAGACAAAAGCAGTAAACAAATGCGAACTGGAGCTCCTTCAACCAGCAGCTGGAGTCCCTCACAGCGAGGACGATACGGAGGTGGGGAATTGAACAAAGATCATTAACTAACACAATGGTGGTGACGGCAGTTTTTGCTCTTCTGGGACGTTCTGAGCACTCAGCTGCCACAGAGCCCACCCACAGTGGGTCTCCTATCCCGTTCAAACAGTGTTCTTGGGTTGCTTTCATGAAAGAGGTCTGGCAGCTGTAACTGTACAACAGCATGGCTCCAGCAACAGGAGATGCACGATATTGCATGTCTATTGGTGTACATCTTCTTTAAAGTGTCTCAAGTCCATAAGAGTGAATGAGAGGCCCCCCATGTGTTGTGCACTGGGCATCTCTTCATTGTGCCTCACGTATCACGAGCAGCAGAATTGCTCAGGCAATCATCATCAGTCCTGGTCTCTATTGTGGATGTCCCGAGTCCATTTGATCATGGTCTCTGGAGATCGATAGAGGAAGATCAGTTTGGAGTAAAGTTCTTCTTCCAGCTGCAGCTCTCCGGTCTCACGCACCTTAAAACACAGACACTATTTATTTGGGACAGAGGATTTTAATTCATGCTGCAGAATACCTCCAATAATTTTGCTGGTTTTTTTAATCACATGCATTGCCTGGCCAAGAAACCTCACACTCTAAAATCTTTTTAGCCTTGATTATAGCACATAGTCTCCATTACACCTTTTGAACAGCTTATACAATATCACAACATTCATTTCTGTCATTCATTCATTCATTTTTCTCCAACATCTTTCACTGTTCAGGACTGCTGTGGAAAGTCTTAAACCCATTCCACAGACTCAGTGATGTTCAGGTCTGTTCAGCCTGATCAATCCTGACATTTTCACCTTGGAACATGCCATCAGCAAAGAAAATATCTACTGCTCATTCAGTATATTCAGGTGGTCAGCTGACCTCACTTTATGGTCTCATAGCATTGTTGAATCTGGGCCAGACCAACTGAAACTACACCTATTATTTGGCTAATTAAATCCAGGGAGGGATTTATAATACTAATAATAATAATAATATAATAATGTTTCTAGGTTTAAGAATAACTTATTAAGTTAGAACATTTTATTTTACTCAAAACAGTTTGTGATATGTGTGCGTGAGACATAGTTCCAACAGTGAGTATTAACATGCACACGCTAACCAGGAAGATGTCCGTGCAGAGCTTCAGGATGCGGTCCACACAGGGAAGCTCCTCAAACATGATGGAGTGGGAAATCTCACTGAAGAAGCCACGCACAAACTTTCCAATGACCAACACCACCGACACATACAGACCCATGATACTGAAAAGAAAATTGAGAGAGGAGTATTTACCCTCAGGAACAGAAAATACATGAGTATCAGACAGAATCCTGATATTCTTATTGCAGGCGCTCTGAGCACCTCTGTTTATTGTTGGAATGAATGCCTTTCCCTTTTTTTCTCTTCTCTTTTTTCTTTGTAAATTGACACAGTACAGTATGAGCTGAAGTGAACCGTCTTATGATTGGATTGAATTCGACTGGATCTTATTGGAATTTGCTCTGGACTCGTTTCATCTTGGGTTGTCATCATAGCCATTTTCACAAATGAACACTGGAGGGCGGATCATTTGGTCAATCATTTTCACACCAGCACATCCCAGCAGGTGCACAACAGAACCCAATATAAATATAAATATATATATATAGCTGCTTTAATGACACAAGAACTATTCCCCTGCACTTCCCAGCTAACACTGCAACAATTAAAGTTCCCTTATTGCTTGGTATATTCCAGAGTTTGGCATGTGTGGATGGTTCATCATCTCTGAATGAAGACCATTTCTTTTTTTTATTCGGTGTATATCCACCCTCCCCTACATGTTTTGGATGGTGTGTTTCTTACCCATATCCAGCCAGGAAGCCCAGGCTGGGGGGGCTGACTTTGTCGTTGAATATGACCATGGGCAGCACGTCACACGAGGAGGGGACGCAGCCTGCAATGGCGATGTCCCACCACTCCTGGTTCCCAGTGCTGTTCATTGAGCGGTCACTCTTCAGGGACAGGGTTATATTCACGTAACCATCTTCATTACCTACAAGACCACCAGTGACATGGTAAATGGACTGTACTTGTATTGCGCTCTCCGAGCACTCAAAGCGCTTTAACACTACGTACCACATTCACCCATTCTCTCACACACAAACAGCACTTGGAATTGAAGCTGGGAGTAGAACCACCGACCTTCCAATTGGCAGGCAACTTCCTCCTGAGCTACGCCCCCCCACCAAGTGTTAAACACATAACAAACATAGACGCAGGTGTTCAAAATGAGACAAAAGGCTGAATTTTTACATAGTGGCTTACCATCAACTCAAGAGCATATAAAAAGGATTTTTGGATATTAACGCCTCAGACAAAGAAACACTGGTCAGTTTGTGATTTCTTAAGGAGAAGTTTCCTCAGAAAAGACTTCATTCTGTCTGAGAGCTTCAAATAAGAGTACAGTTTCTGAAACACACAGCAGATAATTACAGAAACTCAGCTGACAGGTTGAACCTTTATCCTGAAGGATCAGTGTGTTTTCTCTAAGTTTTCTAGATAAAAGGTTAGTAGCACTTTTCTTGTCAAGTTGACCACTATAATGCCCCTTTTCCACCGAACATTTTCATACCGGTACGACTCTACCCTGATTGGGAGATTTTCCACCGCGGGTTGAAGGTGGGACCCGTTACGATTTTTAGCACCGGCTAGCACCTGCTTCAGAGGTGGGTCTAGTCGGTACTAGTCGGTGCTAAAACCTCACGTGATCAGTGCTGTCCACTGATTGGTCAGGTGAAATTACGTCACACACGCGACGAAGCTCGGGGAGCTTTAAATATCACCCGCCATGTATGAAAACACACCTGCGAGAGCAACAGAGAATAAACAGAATTGCGAAGATGGAAGACCAGAGAAGGAAAGCCAACCCATGGACGATGAGCGAGGTGTAGACCTTTCTGTGTGTGGTGGCCGAGGACCGCATACAGAAGGAACTGGACGGAGCGATACGAAATGAGAAGGTGTTCCAGCCAAGCTGATGGCTAGCCATGGCTATCACCGGAATTCTCAGCAGTGCTGAGACAAGCTGAAGAAGCTGAAGAGCGATTACCGGGAGGTAAAGGACCACAACAGCAGGAGTGGGTCAAACCGAAAGACATGGAAGTGGTTCGACCAAATGGACGGCATTTACGTAGCCTGGGTGCCAGCGGAACTTAGCCCCGCCCATAAAAGTTTTGGTCGGGAAGTTGGGTCTGGCTCTGCTCAGTTGGGAAATCATTATGCCCGACCAAGAATCGGTCGACCCAATCAGATTGCCAGGGCGGGCTTTATACGATGATGGACAGATGATCAACAGGGACATTATCGACTACGTCACTAAAGAGCTGAACATGGCTGCCGCTGGAGAGCTAGGGTGTGTAGATTCTGCCATCGAGTCTGTTCTACAGGATCTCCACATTGCATTCATTTTGAAAGACGAACAGAGGAACGCTTTTATCGATAGAAAATATGTTTTTGCCGTCCTTCCTACAACTAGTGTGTGTTGCTTAATCTACGTCACATACTACGTTGCTCTGATTGGTTGTAGGTCTATCCAATTGAGCGAAGAGGCATTTTTTCTCCTGGTTCGGTTGAAACACGCCCCATACTCAAATCTCTATTGAGCGGTATCAGACTCACATTCTGACTAGAATCGTGAGTATGACGTAGTCAGGCTAGCATTTACGGGCACCGCCCGGCGAACCGGGGCAAGGAGAGTGGCGTGGATACGGCGACGTCTTTGTTGGAGGCGATGGAAAATGGTAAGTGTTGTTCTTATCCCCTTGGTGCAACGCTTATATCTTAACAAATGCATGTTTTATATCGTAACACACATGTTCAGTCTTTAACTTGTGTAAAAAGTTACACAGGTGTCTCATGTAAGTTGTTCTGAGTGAGCTAGCAAACAACGCTGTTTTGGAAGGCTAGCACAGTGTCTCACCTATGCGGTTACGTGTATGCGTTTCATATGTTCACACTTTTTATTTTTTTTCCCTCAAGACTCGGTTTGTGCAACCGATGAGTGTTCGGTTGCTGAGGTCAGCGAAGATCCTCCAATCCCGCAGGCTTCAGAACCAACACTGGCATCGCAATCTGCAGCTGAGGCAACAGCTGCTATCTGCATTCCACCGGCACCAACACTGGCGTCGACGCCTGTATAGACAACTCCTGCTGTTTACTTTTGTATGGTCTTTTTTAATAAAGAGCTTGGTTTAACTAAACAATATGGATTGTCAACTGCATTACACATTACACTCCATCGTTGTGTTTACTTTTGACTAACCGCGGCGTGACACTTTGTAGTCACCTGAAACCGACGTCACGTTAGTGGTGAACGGGCCGACTCCGCCCACTTCCAGGTCACGGTTTGGGTGGAAGAGGTCGTGGTACTGGTCCCGTGTCGTGTGGTGTAGTGTCGGGCTATATCGAACCGAGTAGAGTAGGGCTAGCTCGGCGGTGGAAAAGGGGCAATAGAGTCCCACAGAATGTCACTATTCTGCAGCCTGATTCTATTCCTCATTCTATTACTGACACCAAACAGGCATTTTCACCCAGTTGCACAAAGCTACTGATTGAACAAAAGCTTTTCTCAAGTATATTTTTTTTCATTTTGATGTTTATGAATGATAATGCCTCCTGACATTTGATTGTTTCCATTGATTCCTGATCTCGAGAACAAAGTTGACTCTCTGGGTGTTCTGCCTTCTCCTTCCATGGTTCTGTAGTCTGACCCAGAATATGACATAGTATTTATCTTAACACCCTGAAACATACAAAAAAAAACTTATTTATTATGTGAACTCTGACCTTTATAGAGTTGACTGACTGGTTTCGCCTCAGCTCCATTAGGGGCACGGATGTAGTTAGGGAACATATCAGGAACAAACCTAGGAAAGGGACGAGATAAAACCTGTTAAATACAACTTCACGGTTAAAACCGTATCCTCCCTCCGCTGGGTAAAACTTACACAGGCTCAGTGCGATTGCCAACCAGTAATGATGCCAGGTCTGCTCTGACTGGGTTTCCAGGTTCCAGATCGATAGAATGTTTGTCAAAGGTGTGTTCAACTGTCCCACCTTTCCCCAGGTCCCTGTCACATGAAATATTCAGAGAGACAATGACTTTTAGGAACACAAAGATGCAAAGATTTCTTGCATTTACCCAGTGTTATCATTGATATAAGAGATAAACTGCATTAGGGCTCCTGTCTACTTGGTACTACTTTCAGAGCACCAGTTATTCCCAATGAGGAGAGATCCTGTGCAGCTGCATTTGGGAACAGTTTGGGAAATGTTCCAAGCAGCATTTTCAGAGCACTCTTCTGTGCCTGCTTTGAGTGCTTGAAGTATAATATCTCTCAACTTTTCAAAAAAGCACTGGTGTCATCATGGTTGTTTCATTCTTTGATGAAACAGCAACACTCAGTGGACACGGGCCCTTACAGATGACAGCTATCCATAGAATGTGTTTTATACACTATCATAAGATTGTTCAAGTTACAGTATGTCTTTTAGATCTATATAAAAACAAAGGTTTGTTTTGAGGTGAGGGTTTGAGCTGTCATTTTATAATGTGGCCACTCAGGATAAATCAGACTTTCAGCCTGACAACATGACAAGGGGCGGAGCTACCAACCACCAAACACCTCCGTCAGATGTGTTCCTATAGAACCCAGAACAGACCCAGCTGAGGAGAAGGAGCTGAAATGGTTCCAGGAACTGAGGGCCGTGGTCCCGAGTTCCTGTATGTGCGAATGCGGGAGAAAACGGCCCCGTGGATTAAAAGGTAATAGGAACTGCCAAAGGTTCCTACAGTGGGAATGCAGCTAATGGCAGCTGTATCTGCCCCAACCCTGGTAGTGAGCCCAAGACAAGGGAGAACTTACAGGCCTGCACAAGACAAGTACAAAAACACATACAGCAACAAATATAGTAAGAATAAAAAGAAAAAGAGTATATACAGAATATATATATATGTATGGTAAAACAAATACATATATATAAAATAATAAAAAATAAAAATAAAAAAAAAACATAAAAAAACAAACATGTAGAACATCTTCCCTCACCCATACGATCACTCACTCATAACCCTTACCCCTTCCCTCCCAGGGATCCCACAGGTGATTTCAACATAAAACAAAAATTCATACTGCTACAATAGGGCACAGATCCTTTGTAGAAGCCTTGACCAGCAGGAGACATCTTGTGCCTTGGCATGACGAAGTCGTGCTGTAGACAACTCCATCTGAGCGATCTCCTCATAGTTCGATAGCCCTTCCCTCGCTGGCAGCATATTTGGCTATTTCCAGCAACAAGCAATCTTTTTTTTTTGCAGCTGTAAGTCCGGCTAACGAAAGTCGTTTTTCATTGACACTAAGCTTCAACGATGAAGTATCGTTGAGCAGAAACAAGTGCCGTGATTGAGGGACAGCTCTATGCAAAAGACAGGATGCTTGAAATATTTAACCAAAATCTGTCAACCTCCGGGCACTGCCAAATCATATGAATGTAGGTACCCATTTCATTTCTTGAACAAAAACCTCAGTACGGATCATCTCTAAACTTCATCTGTTACAGTCTTTGAGGGGTGAAATAAGATATATGGGTAAAATTGTAATGTATCATCTGGTGGTTTAAATCTCTAGATGACAGAGTTATATTAAGCCAAATGGAATGCCAGTCTAATTAATGTCCTTTCTCCACACAGTGGAAGGGATTTGTAAGAGGCCACTGTTATGTATTTGTAAAGGGCAGAGATAATACCACTGTTCTATTCTTGCACAGCAATTCGTGAAGGGGGTGGTTTTCTAGAAATGCACCCCATGGTAGGCCCTGAGCACAAAGCTCCACCTTGTCATAAGCTTAAGCATGCTAAGTTAGCGTTGGCAAAGAGAGGGCCGATTGGAAATAATTCAGCAAAATTTACAAAAATACAAATTTTTTAACACAGCAAAAGTCTTACCTCTGGAAATTCCAGGCGAGGCGGAGAGTGAGGTCAACTGGACTTCCAAGCAGTTCTTTAATGAGTTCCTGTCGGCTGGGGGGACTGATCCTCCAAACCGATCCTGAACTACCTTCAATCATGGCAGTCACAATATCTTCATAACTGTAGAGAGTGATGAACTGCATGGCAACCTGATCACAATTATACAAAAAACCCAGTAAGCAAAATCAAAAGAGATTTGAATGTTCAGTGTTTTGAATAAAAAGTTAACTTAAGATGGAGCGCTGACAGCTTTGTTTGTGTGGCTGGCTGATAAGCAGTGCTAACACATGTGCAACACATCCATCCATTTTCTGACATTTTTGCTGGGACCGGGTCGTGCCAGTAGCATTGGGAGTGGAGATCCCCAGGTCTTCCTCACCACTCACCTCTTCCATCTCTTCTGAGGGAACATCAATCAGTTTCCAGCCAGAACAAAGTTAGAATCTCTCCAGCAAGTTCTGGGCCCACCCCAAGACCTTCTCCTAGTGGGTTGTGTCAGAAAGACCTCCCCGGCACCAAGAAAGCATCCTGAGCAGATGCCTGAACCATCTATACTTCTGATGTGATAGAGCAGCAACTCTCTGTGGAGCTCTTTAACCAATCCCTAGGGGTGAGCCCAGACACGCTTCTTTTTCAGCCACACCAACAGCATGGGACCATAGATTTGATTTATTTTTTTATTTTTTTAATTGGCTCTGTTTAATTGGACTAATTTAAAATAAAATGAATGTGATTTGATTGTATTGCAATGAATTGGATCTAACTGGCTTGGATTGGACTGCATCTTTGAAGTGCCTTGAGATTACATTTGTTGTCATTTGACTATATAAATCAAACTGAATTGAACAGAATTTAATTAACTGTTTAAGTGGTTTTCTGAGGTTGCACAGACAAAAGGGTGAACCGGCCAACAGAAAGAAATACACATCATAACAGTTAATTGAGAACATTTAAATCAGGAAGATCACTACGCACAGCATTGTCTCCAAACTCTTTGGTCAGTTGGTCATATTCAGTCTTTGCAAAAGGCTGGATTGACTGCTGCTGCACACTCATGGTGAACAGGGGCTGGAACATACAGGGAAAAAAACACATGTAACTTATGTACATTTTGCATCAACATTCTAAAAATATATCTTTCCTTTTCATAATAACAATTATAACAATAATAACAATAACAATAAACCCTAACAAGCAACTACTTGCTAAGATACAGAAGTGTGTTGAGGATGGTGGCAGACTGAGCAGCGCGCTCCGTACTTCCAGTTCATAAGCTCTGTGTTTACAGTTGTAGGAGAGCTGCAAATACATGTTCATGTACAATAATAAATCTATAAATACTCAGATATCGCTGATTACCTCATATCCTCCCAGTTTGACAGTGACTGTGACATCAATGGGGTGGTTAACCACACCCACCACTGATCTGACCAATGAAATGAAGAGCAGGGGAAACCAGATGATGCAAATCAAGAAGAAGATGATAAGTCCACCCATGCCATATTTCACAATCTTCTTCTTCTTCTGTCCTTTAGGTTGGGGGTATTTCTGAAAAAAAGAGAGATGACTTCCTGTTATTGTGAGTATGCTGAAAAGATGTAATGTTTTCCAGTTTTATTGTTTTTCTGTTTCCCTTTATTATTGTGAGAATGCTGTTAAACATTCTCACAATAATAATAATTTCGGATACAGTTTGCAAAGCTGATAAAAATGACATCTTTTGAAAGTGATTTGTCTTGCGTCAACTACAACAATGCTGTTGTTGCCAACAAAGGAGGAAATAATGATATTCATCCATGGCAGGGGAGAAAATGCTTCCACTGGAAAGAATAGGACAAAAGTTCTATATTATAGTTTCGTTTGGATTCAATAAAATTATTGACAATTCCCTCAAGTTATTGGCATGTCATTATGTGATTACTGTTTGACATCTAATGAGCTGCTAAGAGAAGCTTATTTTTTTCCAAATATACTTTCCTGCTGTCATCTGAATCATTTGAAATGGTATTCTTTGTCTAACTTCTCACAGCAAAGACGAGATCACACAAAGCAACAACCTCACAAAAGTTGCTGTCCTCATACACTTCATACCTTCTCATTCTCCCGGCTGCATTTAATGATGAAGATGTTGGCATAAATGTCCTCAACGCACATCCAGTTTGACAGAGACAGAGTGGTGTCAGTCCAAACCCAGTCCATCACTGCTCGCAGCTCCACCAAGAACGGCACCAGACGAAACCTACACACACACACACACACACACAAAGTGAATCTGATCCTTGCATGAGATGGTATAGTCTATGTTCTGCCCAGAACAGAAATATATACAGACACAGACACCACTGAGGGAGACATAACTAGATTGCCAAAACTTGTTTTGTGTCCATACCCTTGGAAGAGAAACAGGTTGAGATGGTTGTATTTCTTGGTGAGGAAGTTGCCAAGGATACGAGTTGGGTATCCACAGCGGATCTGATAGGCTGACAGGCCGAAGTAAATACACTTCACAAAGTACCAGAGCTGCGCCACAAAGTTCTGATTGAACATCCTAAACAGACAAAGGAGAAACAAAGATGATAAATTTCCTTCAATCTGATTCACAATAGTCGATATAGTCATGTCAAAAAATATTTCTTAACTTGTTTCTTACATTTTCTCAGCAATTTGACTCTGGGTGAAGCGTATGTGAGATATACAGACAATTTACACATTTAGTTGAATTTTTGTAGTGATTTCCTTCATTCAAATAACTCAGCCATATAAAAACGTGAGTGCATTTGTCCCATCTACTGGAATGGTACGTTCCAGTTCAGGTGCCAAAGATCACAAGCTCCTTTGGGAGAAGGAGATAAGACTGGTCTTGTTCAAAACCCTGACACTCAGAATGTAATGTTAGTTCTAATCAGAGATAAATAAAGCTAAGTTTAAAACAGGTAAACCCATATTTATACTTAAACTCCCAAGTTGCACAATTAAAACTGATCTCGGTTTAGCACAAAGGAAATATATCATTTTAATTTTCATTTAATATCCAAGATTATACTGGAAATAGAAATACGTTGGTATAAGATGCTTCTTAATCATATCCATCCACCCATCCATCCATCCATCCACCCACCCACCCACCCATCCATCCATCCATCCATCCATCCATCCATCCATCCATCCATCCATCCATCCACTCAATTAATGAATAAAAAGTTAATTTGTCAGCTGCAAGGATCTATTAAAGCTATGGTAGGTAATCCTAGAGAGCTAGCAAGAGAGCTAGCAAGATTCGAAAGTGTCCCCTCCTGTAAGCTCCACCCCCCCCTCCCCATTCCGTCAGTGCTTCATCCAAAGCCGGTAGAACCGCGTGCGCACACGGAGCAGGGAGCCGACAGAGGGGGGCGTAGGCAGAAAGCAGAGGCATCTGATTGGTTTTTTGTAGGCGCTCCAATCCGAGATCAGCGCTGATCTCGGATTGGTCAGCTTTTTCTCAGTCCTGTAGCTGCCACAGAGGTCTGATTATTTTCGTCCCTTTTTCTAAATACATCTGGTATAGATTTCTCTCAGGATAGACGGACCATTTCACCCAGTATTACAAAATGTGTTTCTGAACAGGATGACCAACCATGTCTTTAAGCATAGAAGAATAAAATATGAGGCTGATTATGCCATGAAATACATGGCATAAGCTACTCAACATGATGGACAACACTGCACACCCTGCACTAAACATAGTGATCAAACAGCAAGTGTTTTCAGTAAGAGGCTTCTTCAGCTCCACTGCAACAAATAACAGTACAGAAGATCATTCCTGCCAACAGCAACAACTTAGCCTGGGCGAAAGCCGACTGTTGACTCTGTCAAACAGTCTGGGAAAACCCAAGAGGAATCCGTTTCCATGGAGGGCGGGACCTTACTCAGCAACTTAAATTCATTGGAGTAACGGAGTTCCCTTAACCAATCATAATGTTTAGAAATGACGTTGGTTATGCGCCGAGGTTCATGCTTACTCTCGCGAGGCTCTAGCTCGCGAATCACGCTTCCCACATCCGCTCTCATTATACCGGTACCATTTGATAAATCAAACTTTTCCCAAAGCCAGTTGGAAGGAGAGCTACGACATCCTTGCCACTAACAAAATTGACGAGGCATTCCTCTTGCTCTTGTTTTAATTTTGTAATGCTCTCCAGAGTTGAGACAACTTCATGGATAGCTTCTAGCGTTCTTCCGTCGCCATGTTTATTTCCGCTGCGGTTGAACTACAATTATATGGACTACAATGGACTCCGCGCATGAGTTCTGCGTCACCACTCGCAACTGTTTGCTGATTGGCAAAACACTGAGCAAACCGAGGTAGGGGGATTTGGCCAGACTATGTGCGGAGCCAAAATCTTTGGGCGGAAGTACGTAGGATGGCGTCGCCAGGCTAGCAACAACTCTACACAATGACTAATGTTGTTGATCTATATGAAGCGAAAATAATTTCTGTTTTTTTTCCTTTTCATTTCATGTTCGTTAAAAATTTTGTGTAACAACGTTTCAAATTCAAGCGCAATTTAACATGGTTTAAAACTTTGAAATCTCTGTTCAGACAGAGTGTAGTAATTCCCACAAACTAAAACAAAAATAATTGAGCCAGCCCAGTAGTTGGTGTTCTGTCTACATTAATAATGCCCAGTTGGCTCATTCTCCTTTAGCGAAAACTTCAGAACCAAAGCAGTAGTTGGTGCAATGGCGAAACTGAAAGACAAATGGGATTCATTTGTATGAACAGACACTAAAGTAGAGTTGGTGCTCAACGTGACATCACAGTACAAGCCAGTTAAATCCCAGGAAAATATCAAAGTACAGGAAATATGTTAGACACAGACAAAAGACACTTTCAGGTGAAGATCTGCTGACTAACACTGAAACATGGTGGTGCATTTGCTGCTTGTTTGTTTTTCTGCCTCTGGGCAGCTTGTAATCTTTGAACACGCTGCACAAAAGAAATTTTGCAGCTCATGAAAGTAAATAAGAAGCCATTGGCCTGGTCGACCAGAACTGGACATGTCATTAGATACTGATCCGAAGCACTAATAAATCACCAAAAAGTTCAAAAAGGCAATAAATATCAAAATGTCTGTATCAAGTTTAGTGTTGTAGCTTCAGAGGCCAAAGGGGAACTGACTTTTTCATCACATCAACCGATATTCTAATTGATTAAATCATATTGAATACTTATCAGGTACATCACACCACTGCTTTTTAAGGAGGACTGAATATGTTCCTTTTCCAAAAAAAAATCTTTCCTTTCCAGGGGATTTACATATCTTTATGTAACTGTAAAGCATTAGTGTAATGACATCTTTACATGAGTTTTTTCTAAACAGTCCAAATTGCACATATAAAATACACCACTGGTGATGAAATCATTGAACACAAATGCTACAACGAAAAACCCAATTTGATTTGACAGTACCTCTCAGTGACCGCAGGCAGGATGAAGAACATCCAGAAGTGAATCCCAAAAACAAGGATCACCTGGATAACAGGATGATAAACAGATAGATGTATGAAAAAGAATACAAAAGCAAGAATACAAAAGCGTTTAAGTTAATGAGTGCAGAAACTTCCTAGTTCCAGTAAAATTTCAACTCTTACATTTGCCCCAAGCTGGTAACTAATCAGAAAGAGTTTTAAATTAAAGGGGTGCAGAAACACGGGGCTAAAAAGAATCTATTGTACAGTACTTATGATGTCATGAATGAGGAAATCTGAAATCAGACAGAAATGTGTGTGAATGCAGTATATAAATATATCATTTCTATATATGTGACATGAACCTGAAAGAGGAGCTTTCCCAGGACAGCCTTGCGCAGATACAAAGCTCTGTCGATGATCATGGTGCTGAACTGGATGAGCAGCATCACGAGGAAGGCCTCAGGTACCTGGTCCTCTGACAGAGTGGAGGCTATATCAGCTGCTGCACTGTGTTTCTGAGGGAACAAAGAAGATAATCAGCTTCTGTTCCCAATGCAAAATACTTTTTATTATTAAATATAGTGACTCATTATTAAAGGTGCCGTGGCCAGTATGTCTAATGTTGTAAATTATTAAAGTTTTTGACATAATGTAGTAATCAAAGGCCTCACAAACGCAATTGCTAATTAATCACAAAATTACAACTTTCTGGCAACTTACCCCAAAAGCCCAGAAGCCGAAGATGATGATGACAAAGTCAATGACATCAGTCAGGAACATTAGGGCATAGAAATCATTGGCAACCCGATACTCATCTTGGATAATTTTCCGGAAGAAACCCTGAGCTGGCCTTTTCACACTGCGAATGCTGCAGAGGAAAACAGCAAAGCACTGATAAAGTAATGAGATTTCACTCATTCACTACAGCTCTTTAAGTTTTCCTGTGACTCCAACTAAATAAATTGTATAACCTTTCTTTATTTAACCACTAAAATGTAGAATATACTGTTCATCTATTCTATAGAGTGACAGTGGTAACTTGTGACATTTTAGTTTCTATATCCATCTCACCCAGATGTGAAGATGTGTTTTATCTTGTGTCCCACAGCCATTACTCTCAGTCTGGCTGCCTCTCTCCTCCTGCCTTTAAGCTTCTTCTTCACTGGTTCTTTACTGGATTCTGCAGTCTCAGTTGTGGTCTCCACTAGAAAAGTATGAGGCAAAACTAAAGGATTAAGAATTAAGAATTAACTCGGGAAGAGCAGCAAATCAAACAAATGCAAAGACCGGTCAGATTTCTCACTCAGGCTTCCAGCTGTAATTCAAACACTCACACTCACTCCTAAGGACAATTTACAGTCACCAGTTAACCTAACAGGCATGTTTTTGGATGGTGGGAGGAAGCCGCAGTACCCGGAGAGAACCCACGCATGAGTCCTCCGCCATGAGTCCCTGCCTCAGACGGAGGAGTTATCTCAGGGTCTTGTAGGTTGGAGTGAGAGCTGGCCAGACAGACTGGGACATAACCAGCTGTAATGAGGGAGCTGAGCCAGAAGACAAAACCTTCGATTTACTCATCCATCTTAGTACCAACCCTCACCTATGGTCACGATATCTGACAGAAAGAGTGAGGTTGCGGATACAAGCTGCTGAAATGGGTTTTCTTCAGAGGGATGCAGGGCTCAACCATCCGGGAGGAGCTTGGAGTAGAGCCGCTGTTCCTCTGCATGGAAAAGAGTAAGCTGAGGTGGTTTGGACATCTCGTTAGGATGCCCGGTTACGAACACCTTGGGATCCCCCAGGAGGAGCTGTAGAGGGTCGCAGGGGAGAGCAATGTCTGGGTTTCCCTCCTGGATCTGTTGCCTCCGTGACCCGACCTCCACTTAGCAGAAGAGGATGGATGGATGGATGGATGGATGGATGGATTTTACTGAAGACCACACAACTTTTCAGTCCCAATAATTTGAATTATTTTCCCATTGTGTGTGTGTGTGTGTGTGTGTGTGTGTGTGTGTGTGTGTGTGTATGTGTGTGGAAGTGCTCTGAATTTCACTGTTAAACATTGCAGTGATTTCTACAGTTGCTTTTCTTCAGATTCCACCAGATTTAAATGATCCCCTTTCACAATCATTCAAGATTTTCTTCTGGCAACATTTCTTTCTCAAAGATGACTGTTCACCACTGTCGTTCCAGAATTTTATTAAATTAAAGATTTAGGTCATTATTATTAGCTTTAACCCAGCTTTAGTAGTTTCATCGATCTCCTTAGTTGTATTATTCAACCGTTTGATCATTTATTTGGGTCCTTCACCTCTACACCTCATGACAGTAGACTCTGGCCAAACATCGATCCAGTGCCACTAAGGCCACTAAGGCCTTGTGTACACCAAGAGCAACCTACGCTATCTGAGCGCCGGAAATCATTATTTCTCTATGGAGGGTGAGCTAACTGAGCTACCAGAGCGGATTCCAGCGATTAAACTCAAGCTAACATTATGGTAGTGAGCTATGACGCGTTTCGGCGAAAACCAATGACAATCCACAGATTGTAGAGGTCCGACAATCCGCGGGGTTCGCGGAAACAGACGTGTAAACTTTGGTTCCTACATAGTTTCAGCGGGATTGCAACAACACTTTTTAACTGGTTAATTTTTAACTGGTTCTTTGGCCATTAGTTTAGGCCCTATCCAAACAATAGTCGTTTAATCCTGAGACTGTTGCAATTGCCGTGTCGAGTGCTTTACAATAGTGTAGTAACCCCACGCATGCCTTTCTCACTGCAATTAAGTTTTATTTCGGATTTATTTCGAATTTAGTTTATTTTCACAGCTGCCTCTGCTATTCCTGCTCTTCTCAGGTGTACCTAATGTAGTTTTACATCATTTGTAACGTGATGTATATCTTGTATAACAAATTGTAAATAACAACACGTTTATTCGTGTCCCTGCCCTCACTTTCCTCCTTTGTTCTTTTTCTGCTGCACAGCCGCGGGGCCTTTAAAAATTGAACATTCTAAATGTGACGTCACGAGCGAACAAAGCTACCAAAGCGAATTCTCAAGCGAAGCTTCTCCAGCTACCTCCGCTACCAGGCAGCGTAGGTCGCTCTTGGTGTACACGCAGCATCAGGCTTCCGATGACTGGAAGGGTCCTGTACCTGTCCTGGAGTCTTTAGGAGCTCTGCCAGTTGCTGTTCCTCTCATAGGGAAGTGTTTCTTTAATTTAATATTTTGCCTTGTTGTAATAGACATAATAACTAGCATCACTAATTTCAACCTGTAATTTTGTGTCACTGAAGATGAAAGGACAACACCAGGTCAATAGATGTGATTCACTGTAAGGGAATCCAGTGGTGATAAAGTCAGGAGTTACACTGTTTAAATAATGAAGTCACAAACCTTTGCTGCGGTGCTTTTTGGGTTGTTTGTTTTTTTTGCGAAATCGAATGCTGCTGTATTTCTTTGGGACTTGCACTGTCACTTGTTCACCATCTCTCTCCATGTTTTCCACTGGATCCATCTTGCTGTTCCCAGGCAGCATTTCCTTTCCACCTCTTGGCCCTGTGGACTCTGGTTCAGCAGCACATGGCGGTATGGTAGCAGTAACTGAGCTCGTACTTGCTTCAACAAAATCCAAATTGTCCTACATTGAGGACAGGAAAAAAATAAAACAAGAATAGAAGATTAAGATCAGATTAAATTTGATTTTATTGTCACGCATATACAGAAAATTTGTTCTCCGCTTTTAAGCCATCCAGGTTGGCACCTGTTGGCACACTCATGCACAGGGTCACACACTCAGAGACAGATGCCATACACTGGAGCTAGGGCTGGGCGATATCTCGATATTTTCATATATATCGATATATTTCTAAACGAGATATAACACGGGACAATATCGCTTGTATCGATATAGTTAATTTTGCGTTATGACAACCTCTCCCTGTGTCCCTACACACACAACTTGTATGCTCCGCCTCCCCCCCTCTGTGACCCCTTTGTTTTCATTTGTTTTTGCTCTTTTGTTATTTGTGCACAGAGATACCCTGTCTATTTAAGTATTTGAAATGTGCACAAAGAGATGCACTTAAGGTTCTGTTTACATTAATAAAGGTGCCTATGTGACATTTGACACGTGGCTTAAACTTATAATAGACTGTTTGTTTGTTTTTTAAAGGGTTTGCCTCTGGGGAAAAAAATATTCTAATATGTTATAATCCTTTGGGGTAAACCCCAATTACGTCACAGAAAAAATATCGATATATATCGAGTATCGCCATTCAGCTAAAAAATATCGAGATATGACTTTTAGTCCATATGGCCCAGCCCTAACTGGAGCGGTGGGCAGCCATTCACAGCACCCAGGGAGCATGGGGGGGTATGGTACCCTGCTCAAGGGCACCTCGGCTGTGACGAGGTGGACCGACACCCCTCCAGCTGTCAGTTCCACCAATCTCTTTTGGAGTGGCGAGAGTGGGAATCAAACCGCCAACCTTCCGGTTATTGGACGACCCACTCCAACTATGGCATCTTTAAAAATATGTGTCCCAATATCACACTGAGATCTCACAGCTTTGACCAAAGAAAGAATTATTTGCGCACCAACCTTTACAAGCTGATTCATGTCAGTGATGTCCAGGTTTTTCTGGGTGGACACAATGTCGGCTACGTGATCCTCTCCATTTACTTGTCTTTCCCCCATCCTCCTTCCATCTTCATCACCTTCCGTAGTGTTTTGCCCACTCTCTGATAAAGGGCTCTGCTCCTCCAGGGGGCCCTCGTGATCCCACAGACCATATCTCTGTGCACAGGGACACACACACAGAAATGTATAAGGCTTAAGTTATGTTGACTACACATCTTGGTTGCTTAAAAAAACTAACTAAATCAGAATTAGAATCACCTGTGAAATGGGAAATAAACTAATTCTGCAGTTCCATGGACTGGGGCCCGTTTAACTCCGCCCATGTTGCTACACAATGTCGCAACCCCAATAATGTTGGAACAGGCCATTTTGCAACATGGGCATTCTTTGGTTGAAAAAACAGTGATAAAGTAAACAACTATTGCAAAAGCTGGAACAACTGGGAAACTTTCAAGGTTTGAGTTTTTTAGAAAATGTAAGGAAAATTTGCTCTTCTGTGCCCCCATTCTGAATAACTTTTAGCAGTAGCTGAATTGTCAAGAAAACTTTTAATTCTCCAAACTGATATTTTCTGTATGCTCTCCCATACCATAATAATGTGCTCCGAGGGTTATCAAGAACTACAGATCTCTCTGACACTTTGTGATAAGACGTATTGCAACACCATTAGCGATAATGGCACATGTAACTTTTTTCTATTTTTTGGAGGCGAGGTCATCTGAATACTTTATACATGCTTCCATTAGGTAACATTATTAGACAGCATGGCATAAATTTCCATTGCTATGCTGATGATACTCAGCTGTACTTATCTATAAAACCAGATGAAACCAATAGGTTGGTCAGACTACAAGCATGTCTTAAAGACATAAAGACCTGGATGACTCAGAACTTTCTGCTTCTAAATTCAGACAAAACTGAAGTCGTTATCTTTGGACCTGAGCGCTTCAGGGAGAAATTGTCTAGCTATATAGTTACTTTAGATGGTATTTCCTTGGCTTCTAGTTCTACAGTGAGGAACCTTGGAGTTATTTTTGGCCAGAACTTATCATTTGACTCGCATATAAAACAGGTTTCTAGGACTGCCTTCTTTCACCTTCGTAATATTGTTAAAATCAGGAACATCTTGTCTCAGAGTGATGCAGAAAAACTAATTCATGCATTTGTTACTTCAAGATTGGACTACTGTAATTCTTTATTATTGGGCTGTCCCACATATTCTCTGAAAAGCCTTCAGTTGATCCAAAATGCTGCAGCCAGAGTTTTGATGAGAACTAACAGCAGAGATCATATTTCTCCAGTTTTAGCTTCTTTTCATTGGCTCCCTGTTAAATTCAGAATAGAATTTAAGATTCTTCTCCTTACATATAAAGCTCTTAATGACCGAGCTCCATCATATCTTAAAGATCTCATTGTAAGATATTTTCCTAACAGAGCACTTCGTTCCCAAACTGCAGGTTTACTTGAGGTTCCCAGAGTTTCTAAAAGTAGAATGGGAGGCAGAGCCTTCAGTTATCAGGCCCCTCTCTTGTGGAATAAGCTGCCAGTTTGGGAGGCAGAGCCTTCAGTTATCAGGCCCCTCTCTGTGGAACCAGCTGCCAGTTTGGGAGGCAGAGCCTTCAGTTATCAGGCCCCTCTCTGTGGAACCAGCTGCCAGTTTGGGAGGCAGAGCCTTCAGTTATCAGGCCCCTCTCTGTGGAACCAGCTGCCAGTTTGGGAGGCAGAGCCTTCAGTTATCAGGCCCCTCTCTGTGGAACCAGCTGCCAGTTTGGGAGGCAGAGCCTTCAGTTATCAGACCCCTCTCTGTGGAACCAGCTGCCAGTTTGGGAGGCAGAGCCTTCAGTTATCAGGCCCCTCTCTTGTGGAACCAGCTGCCAGTTTGGGAGGCAGAGCCTTCAGTTATCAGGCCCCTCTCTGTGGAACCAGCTGCCAGTTTGGGAGGCAGAGCCTTCAGTTATCAGACCCCTCTCTGTGGAACCAGCTGCCAGTTTGGGAGGCAGAGCCTTCAGTTATCAGGCCCCTCTCTGTGGAACAGGCTGCCAGTTTGGGAGGCAGAGCCTTCAGTTATCAGGCCCCTCTCTGTGGAACCAGCTGCCAGTTTGGGAGGCAGAGCCTTCAGTTATCAGACCCCTCTCTGTGGAACCAGCTGCCAGTTTGGGAGGCAGAGCCTTCAGTTATCAGGCCCCTCTCTGTGGAACCAGCTGCCAGTTTGGGAGGCAGAGCCTTCAGTTATCAGACCCCTCTCTGTGGAACCAGCTGCCAGTTTGGGAGGCAGAGCCTTCAGTTATCAGGCCCCTCTCTGTGGAACAGGCTGCCAGTTTGGGAGGCAGAGCCTTCAGTTATCAGGCCCCTCTCTGTGGAACCAGCTGCCAGTTTGGGAGGCAGAGCCTTCAGTTATCAGGCCCCTCTCTGTGGAACCAGCTGCCAGTTTGGGAGGCAGAGCCTTCAGTTATCAGGCCCCTCTCTGTGGAACCAGCTGCCAGTTTGGGAGGCAGAGCCTTCAGTTATCAGGCCCCTCTCTGTGGAACCAGCTGCCAGTTTGGGAGGCAGAGCCTTCAGTTATCAGGCCCCTCTCTGTGGAACCAGCTGCCAGTTTGGGAGGCAGAGCCTTCAGTTATCAGGCCCCTCTCTGTGGAACCAGCTGCCAGTTTGGGAGGCAGAGCCTTCAGTTATCAGGTCCCTCTCTGTGGAACCAGCTGCCAGTTTGGGAGGCAGAGCCTTCAGTTATCAGGCCCCTCTCTGTGGAACCAGCTGCCAGTTTGGCTTCAGGAAGCAGACACCCTCTCTACTTTTAAGACCAGGCTTAAAACTTTCCTTTCTGATAAAGCTTATAGTTAGGGATGGATCAGGTGATCCTGAAACATCCCATAATTAAGCTGCTATAGGCCCAGCCTGCTGGGGAACCTCCCATGATGCACCTCTCCTCCCCCTGCTCTCTTTTCTCTATATATATTTGGCGTTATTGTTGTCATTAACTGTTAATCATTGAAGTGCCTTGAGATGACATTTGTTGTGATTTGGCGCTATATGAATGAACTGAATTGAATTGAAAAGAAACAGACTCTGAGGAAGACAGGGGCAGAGCGGCACAGAAATTTCATTTGGACCTCAAGAAATTGTGTCAGCTTGTGAAAAAAAGGACAAATCATTGAAAAGTCAGTTTGGAACTGACCATGAGAAGGGCTCTGTGGAAGAAGAGAGCCAGCAGCTGAAGAAGATCAAATCTGATGTAGTTGTCAGTCTTCTCCAAGCCAAAGATCCGTGGTGGGAAGAAAGGCTTGTCTTCATTCAAGGTAATCTCATAAACACTGTTCCAAGGAAAAAATCCAAACTGGAAAATGTATTTTATCACCACCATCACCTGGAGAGAGGCAAAGCAGCACACAGGTACCAGTCACTGGCTTACAGAGGTGAAAGGTCTCAGTCTGATAATAATTCACCTCATCTCAGTGTAGTTGAAACAATCATAAACAGTAAAAGAGTTGGAGATAATCAGATCATATTTATGTCACAGAATGCAATTCTATTGTCTGTGTTGTTAGACATCCTATCAAGATAAACTGGTTATGCTTTTTATGAAAATGTAGAAAAATAAAAAGAAATAATAATGTGTTAGCAATCATTTGGAGTAACATTTGTATCAACCTGATGGAAGCCTCATCTCCTCACTCCTTCAGAATCTGAGAAAATCCCCAGAAAACATATCTGGTTGGTGTCAGAGTCAGTGATACTCTTTGAACCCAAAGGGGAGACCGCTTCGTGACGGTGCTTCGTCAGTGTACGGTGCTTTCATAAGCAGCTGAATACAGCTGAGTGATTAAAGAGTCACTGTGGATGATACCTGCTTGGGCTTCAATGTACTGATTTTCGTTCACTTTAAAGTTCTGATACTTTGCCATTTGGTGCATGTAGAGTAATTATGAAAACAATATTGTACAATTATCCTCATACACCTGTAGTGGTGTATAGTAAAGAAATAAAACAGTTTGGAGTGTGTGTTCATACCTCTGTGTATACAATAGCAGTCATCCAAAATCTCTTAGTTGGTCTTGGAACGGCCAGCATAGCCCATAGAAACACCATCATTGGTAGGACGAGTGATATGACGGAGGCACTGACCACATTGTTCAACACTATGATGAGATAACAGACCAGCTCGGAATTGGCTGATAGCAGGGTGTACATGGAGAGCAGCAGCTTCAGCAGACGGTTCTGATCATTAAAGAACTCCCTGCTCTGCTCCAGCTCCTCGATAAAAAACTGCCTAAAGATAAAGAGGAGAAAGGCATTTGCACAAATCTGTATTCCTGATATTACTGCATGACTATTACTTCTTCATCAGACCTTAAACAGCTGAATGATCAATGACCAGAGAAAGAGTCCCATCACTGTTGGAGTTTACCTGTCTGACAGGAGCTCGCTGGCTGTTCTGGAGCCTCTGTGTTGTTTACACCGATCTGGCTGCAATCCAGTGCTGCTCAGGGGCTCTCCACTCAGGAGGCTCCCAGAGCTGTTGATCCTGGGGGTAGACTGGCCTGCCACACTCTTGGTCTGTATGGAGCTGACACACACACACACAAACACACACCAGTACAATACATTGAAAGTCAGGATGAAAAGTCAATTGTACAACCTGTTCAGCTTACCAAACAGATGGGTGAATAAAAACATATTATCAATGACTAGAGTTGACTGGTAGCAAGCCAAAACACGCTAAATGTTCCTTTAGGGTATCACATTTGAAAAGGTCATCAAAACTAGAGTATTTACCTACCTAACCCAATCAGTCATCTTCTGACATAAAAACCTAGCTCTGTGACAGTGAGAAGCCACATTCATGCATCACCACACACGTGTGGCGCCTCCACTACACACGTGTGGCGCCTCCACTACACACGTGTGGCGCCTCCACCGCAACCGTGTGGGGGCCTCCACCGCACCCGTGTGGACGCCTCCACCACACACGTGTGGGCGCCTCCACCACACACGTGTGGGCGCCTCCACCACACACATGTGGGGGCCTCCACCGCACCCGTGTGGCGCCTCCACCGCACCCGTGTGGACGCCTCCACCACACACGTGTGGACGCCTCCACCACACACGTGTGGGCGCCTCCACCACACACGTGTGGGGGCCTCCACCGCACCCGTGTGGCGCCTCCACCGCACCCGTGTGGGGGCCTCCACCGCACCCGTGTGGCGCCTCCACCGCACCCGTGTGGGGGCCTCCACCGCACCCGTGTGGAGGCCTCCACCGCACCCGTGTGGGGGCCTCCACCACACACGTGTGGCGCCTCCATCACACACGTGTGGGGGCCTCCACCACACACGTGTGGCGCCTCCACCACACCCGTGAGGCGCCTCCACCACACCCGTGTGGCGCCTCCACCACACCCGTGAGGCGCCTCCACCACACACGTGAGGCGCCTCCACCACACCCGTGTGGCGCCTCCACCACACACGTGTGGCGCCTTCACCACACCCGTGTGGCGCCTCCACCACACCCGTGTGGCGCCTCCACCACACATGCGCCTCCACCACACCCGTGTGGCGCCTCCACCACACCGTGTGGCGCCTCCACCATACACGTGTGGCACTTCCACCACACCGTGTGGCGCCTCCACCACACTCGTGTGGGGGCCTCCACCACACCCGTGTGGCACCTCCACCACACTCGTGTGGGGGCCTCCACCTGTACACCACACCCAGCGCTTCCACCTGTACACCACACCCACCTGTTTCTGAGGGAGGGTTCTGCATCGGCCTCATCCAGGCAGGTCTCCAGTGTGGAGATTTCACTGGCCTGAGACACCTGATCATCTCTGGACTCTGCTGCCGTGGGATGCTGCCATGATCAGCCAGACACAAATTTCATGACATGATAAATGAAAACTGCAAAGATGTTTGTGTGGGGCCGTCTGCGCTGTATTTACCAGCTGGACTTTGTGTATGATGAAGTAGCGTTCATTGCACAGAACAGTAGATGTATCTCTGTACTGTTTTGTCAGCAAGTTGAGCCACTGAGTCAGTCCGTCCACCATGGCCAACACTATGGCCCACAAGAAGTGCAGGATATCCAAGACCTTCTGAACCATCTCACCGTGAACTTCAAGAGACATTGAGGGGAGGAGAACAGATGATACGGCAAACAAAGTGGCACAATGTGGACATTTAGCAGGGCAATGATTTTTTTTTTATCTTTATACAATTTCACTTGAAATAAACACTATATGTAATATAATATCCTTGTATACAACAGTTAAAATGATTACTTTACAGACTTTATGTAGCTATTGAACTTTTTGTTCCAGGATGAATACACTTTAAGCGACTCCACTGAATGCAAACACAAGTGGAAGCTGTCATTCTGCAGACTGACCAAAGGCACTGCATGTACAGCAGACAGCGAGGAATCTTACCCGACTCTTCCTCCTCTAACTCCTCCTCCACCTTATCCTTTACAACAGTCTCCTCAAAGACATCGTCTCCATGAGCTAAACACAAAAGCAAATGAAATACCAGCATTAATAGTCGGGGGTGTTCAGTTCCAATCAATGACTTTTTCTTTGTTGGTTTCTTTTACAAGTTCTTACACAATCAGCAGGTTTTTAAAAAGAGGACATTCATTCTGACTGAGGCTTTTTGAAAATCGTTACAGCCCTGTCTGGTTTTGTGAAGAATGTTAAAACAGAGCATGAACACGTTTAAACTCTATATTTCATGGAAAACATATGTGGAGACTTTTTTATGAATGTGAAGCCAGAAACAGAGTGAGGGGTCTTTTTTCAAATTCTATACAACTTTTTAGATTGTTTTGGAAAATGAGTCCTTGTTGAAAATAATGTAAGAAGATGGAACCTTTGGCAGAGCGAGCCTCCTGACATGAACCCAGTGCTTCTGCTCTCTGCGTCTCTTTGCTCTTTCTGCTCTTCAGGTGCCTCTGACGTTCTCTTACAGCCGTTTTCACACTCGTCACCCATGCCTGGTATGCCAACTGGGATAGACATTTATTGTCTTTTTTAACTGCAAATTTATGAGTGAATGTAATATTTGTCCACTGAGCAAAGTGTAAGTTGCAAATTAGTCGTGTGTCTGACCTGGCAGGCTGTTTGTTTCTGAGGCTTCTTTTCCTCAGAATTCAGGTCCTCTTCGTCCTCGCTGTCCGATTCAAATAAGTAGTACTCTCCTGAGTGGAGGACTGTGAGTAGAAGAAATATCGTATAACCTACTGTGTTAGGATGTTTCATTTCATTATATTACGAGTCATCAATGTTGTTCATATGTAAAACATTCCAAACAAGCAAGATGATACGGTCACAATTTGACTTTAACTCAAGTTAGGACCCAAATGCCAGACTATAGAGAGAGGCGAAGACTGGCAGATGGTCTCTGAGCCTTTAATAAGAAAAACTTAAAGCCCTGCTAGAGCAGGACAAGTAAAAAATAACAGAAAGTACAAGAACTAACTCAATGAACAAAGAGGAATGGAGGGAGGAATGAATGAATCAATGAATGAATCAATGAAGATGACTGACCGAAAAAAAAACAACAACAGAGCACCAACAGAGCTCTGTTGTGCACTATGTACACACATTTGATGGAGAACAAATGATGTAAATGGCAGCGGCCTTATTATTTATTAAGAACTGAATGGGGGTGGGAATCTATAAGCTTGTCTTCATCCCACTCCTTTCCAAGCTTATTTGAATTTGCACAAATACTTAGCCGCTTGTTCTGTATATTACTTTTGCTTGGAATAAACGAAACGAAGAATGACTAAAACAATGAAAAACCTGGAGGATATATACTGAGGGAGGTGATAAGAAAGAAGGATCAGGTGTGGCAATCAGAAACTGAAGGCCTGGTGTGAAACAAGAGCGGAAGTAAGCTCAGCACAATGCGCAGGGGGGAAGCTCATCAAAATAAAACAGGAAGTAACAAAACTGACATACACGATGAAAATAAATGTCTGACAGAAATGACCTGGAATACAAAACATTCAGAAACTAATAAAGCAAAACACAAAAACACGGACCATGTCAGATACATAGTTATTAACCCATGAAGACCCTTTAAAAAGCAGACTAAAACCTTCCTAAAACCCAGCTAAATTGTTACTGTCCACTAAAATCTTTATTGTTAGCTGTAAAAATTTTTTTGAAAATGATAGAAAAAAGAAGAAAATTGAGAGGTTAAACATTTGGCTTTTATTGAAAATGTTCCCTTCTGTTTGTTCATTAAAATATCTGAACTCTAACAGATGTTATTTTCTCAGACAGTGTTAGAGCGTCGGAGAATCAACTCACCAAACTGCATCAGATGATGTCTGTGCATTCATCTTCATATCCCATCATCTTACTAAACCTTACTGACACCTTTTTTCTGGAACCTTTTAGAAGCTAGGTGACAGAAAATGAACTGGGACATGTCCAATCAGCCCGTGGACGGGTTTTTCTGTTTGCTGCAGACAGACTGAAACTGTCCCCCAATAATCCATCTGCAGCAGATTCATTTCATGAAACAGAAAATGGTACATCATCACATCGACTCCCGGCGTGATGAGGTGATATTGATCAGATTATTGATGAAATCATTCACAAACTCTTTTTTCTTTTTTGTCATTTTCTGTGTTGCTTTTCATTCTGACAGAGATATATATAATAATATATGATGAAGATATGATTATATTTTCTCATCTGATTCCAACTCCACCTGCTATAATGTTTTACATGAATATGTACATATCCAGTCAGAAAACCTGGTTTACTTACCAAGTTGATAACCATCGATGTAGTACTGCTAATTGAGACCTCCGCTGTCAGCTAGTTAAACCAGATAAGCCAAAAGTTGACCTGGATACATTAAACCTGCTTTGTCAGCCCTACCTGGTTGTCTCAGACTTTTTCTCTGTGCAGTAACTTCATGGCACTGTCCTTTGCCTTCCCCACCATGCTGTTTCCTTTATCTACCCACTTTCCAGCATTTAGGTTCTCTGTTACTCATAAACATAACTCCCATGAACATCTGGATCAGAATGTCTTCAAAGATAATCCACATTTGACAGTAATTAAGAGCTCCGACAATAGACTAGCTAAGATTAGGTACATGCGCTCCAATGGAGAGAGCTGTTCAAAACCGATGTCTTTAATTCTATGACTATGTAATGGTTGTGTTCAATAAAGACATTTATTATTATACAGTATATGTTTATGGGTAGCTTAAGCACTGTGATCTGATAAAGATTATTGGATAGAATCAGATACTTCTAAAGACTGTACACTTTTGTCTTATGACTGCATATGGACATGATCTGAAAATAATACATAGATCAGAAAGTAATACGGCATGTTTTTCAGCTGTCAGTTGTTTGTCTTTGTGTTCATTTCTGGTAAAAACCCACACTCTGTCATACCTGTAGCATGGTCTAACCAGGGCTGGTTCCAGTTCCTCTTCCTGGGTTCATTCTCATCCCTCTGAGTGTCTGAGGGAAAACAACATGAGCTTTAGATTGCAGGATGTGCAGCCCTTACAGTGGTGGAAATGCTAAATGGACTGGATTTATATGGCACTTTTCCAGTCTTACTGACCAGTCAAAGCACTTTTACACTACAAGCGGCTCTTTGTCTGGTTTCATGCGGCTCTTACATTCATATAATAATTTGTGTTTGTGTTTTTATTAATGTGCGTGTTCGCTTCGTTTGAGTTAAATACGGTATGTTCCCAGTATGGGTAAAACCATTTGAGTAAACAATTTGTGTCAATTTCGCTCTCGAAATGGCAGGGAAAAAATGCACAGCTAAGCGAAAATATGAAGATGAACACAGGATGTTTTTAACAGAGTGGGAGAGTTTAAATTTTTTTGTTGAACGTAATGGCAAGCCATTCTGCCTTATATGTCAGGCGTCATTAGCGCATTTCAATTGATTTTGTTTCATACTTTGAGGTTGTTATAATAAGTTGTGCTACTTCTTGAATAAAAACCAGCAAAACACTTTTTGATCTCAGCGAATGTTTTTGTTTGTACAGCGCGTCGGACAATCAGCAAACCCCTAACCCTCAGCCTCTCAGCGACTAATTTGTTTTTTGATATTAGTCGCTACAATCATGTTGGTGTGTGACATTTACAAAAATTTGGCCGAGCAGAGGTGTGTGTGAGAGAGAGGAAGGGATGGGGTGATGTTCATGTGTGCCCATGTGTATGATGTGGCTCTTTGTGGTAACAGTAAAAAATGCGGCTCTTAGTCTCTGACTGGTTGGCCACCCCTATGCTAGTGTGTCTCGTCCTGCCTCCACCTCTGGCACCCTCTATGCTTTCATTACCCCCTACCCGAACCAGGGTTTGAATCCCATTCCTACTTATCTTTATCTCTTCTATTTTTCCCCCTAACCGAACCAGGGTTCGTATCCCCACCCCGCTGTGACTGGTGGGCAGTTGGTGAGAGGCTGAGGTAGCTTGTGGTTGTGGAAAAAAAAGAAAAAAGATGGTTGTTGTGGTGTGAGGAGCAGTGTGGGATGGCATTAGGGGAGTGACTCTGGGACGCCAGTGATCACTGTCTAGCCTCCTGGAGGTGTCGTGGGCCCAACCAGACGAAACACTGATGAAAGGAGGTTCCCACCTGATGACCCCAATGACATGTTGGTCAGCACTGCTCACTGATCTATATTATAGGGAATTATTCACTGAGTCTGGTCCATTTTTTCATAGTTTTTTGTGTTTACTTTGAATTGAATAGTACTAGTAGTGGAGATATAATTGTGTGTAATGCAAGAATAAAGATAATTGTGTCATCAAAAATGCAAAGATTCCTTGTTTCTATCATGGAAACATAAATGAAGAGTCGATCAAATTAAATAAAATTGTCTATAAACTTATTTGATTAACGAACCAAAACAATACCAATTAAATAAAGGAAAGAGGACAGAAGTAAGGAAGGAGTGTGCAAAATTCAATGAAACAACTTTCCCTCTGTAAAAGTTAGTGACTTAAACATTGTGGCAATGACGGAGGATGTTTAATGACTCCATGAGGTTAATGTCCTACCATCATTCTGGCTTTCCATGGAATTTCCACTTGTTTTGTGCCCATCTCTGTACTTCTGCTGCTTGGAGCGAATTCTCTGCATCCTGAGTAAAGAGAGCAGGAAGAAGTGGAGAAGACAGAAAAACTGAACTTCAAATCTCAGTCTACACTCAGTCTGTACACTCAAAACAGTTCATTAAGATACTGTAGCTTCATTTATAGACACTTTGAAAGATTTGTTACTACCGCTAATTTCAAGAGCCGTGCTCATCATGGCAAAACTTACGATCTTTTGAGCTGTGACAGTGATTTTCTCTCAGTCTGTTGGTGGAACTCAGTGTTCTTCATTATACTGGCTCTGAAGAGGTTGAACCCTCTAAAAGGAAAAAAAAGCTCGAATCAAATTTATCAGCAACTGTTTTAAGATTAAGATTAGATTTATTGGTCATGCATACATGCATACACATACACATAAAATAAAACAAGAATAGAAGATTAAGATCAGATCAGATTTTATTTTATTGTCATGCATATACACAAAATTTCTCCTCCGCTTTTAACCCATCCAGGTTGGCACCTGTTGACACACATATGCACAGGGTCACACAGTCAGAGAGATGCCAACCTGGAGTGGTGGGCAGCCATTTAGCGCCCGGGGAGCATGGCGGTACGGTGCCTTGCTCAAGGGCACCTCGGCCGTGACAAGGAGGTGGACCCCTCCAGCTGTCACTTCCACCAATCTTTGAGTGGGAATCGAACCTGCCAAAACCTGGATTGGTTGCTCGTTCTTCAGCAGATATAATGTCAATAATATATACATGATCGTTTTTTCAGTGGCAGCTGCTTCCTAGTTCATACTCAAGCATACTGGGGAGCAGTTTCACACCTCAACTGTGGTCATATTAAAATGTGGAGGACAGGAGAGGAGGATAAAGAAACTAACATGACCGAAGGTGGATCTACTGCGTTGTAAAACCATGTCAAAAGAGATAACAAACCAGAGTAACACTACCTGCACCCAAGAAATTCTGCAAGAAAGACAGGGTGTTAGTACACACCTCAGTCCGTGTTATTAAGCATTATTAAGAACTTAGAGAGCTCTAAAGGGAGCCATACCATGGCCCTTGTCCCCCCCCCCATTGCAGCTATGATCCATGCAGTTGTGGATTTTGCTACAGCAGAGGGTAAGTTGTAGTTAGTTTGTTAGCCCTGAATTGGGAAATGCTACAGGTCAGTGCATTTGACAGTATTTTGTCCCCTCAGGTTATTTATAGGGCAGTTTCAAAGAAGAGAGAGGGAGAAAGGGATTCATATCAGTTAAATCTGTTTAAATAATGAATAACGTAGGTGAGGGTTGGCGCATAGATGTATCGTTATGTGGACAGCTTTGTCGTTCAGTTCAGGTCCAGAAACAGACTGGTGTAGTGACAAAGTCCCAGTCCATCTCTGTCATGCCAGGTCTATGTGTGTTCTTTGTTCCTGCTTTATTTTGGTAATCACTTCCTGTCACTGTCTTATTGTTATCAGTTGCTTTTCTCTGTCTCTGTCAAGCCTTTATACCAAGTCTAGTTTTCATGTTTTTGACCACTTTTGCCTGTTTCACGACCAGAGATTTTGCCAGCCAATTCTGTACCTTTGCCTTGTCTATTCTTGCCCGCCCGTGTACCAGACCTTTGCTTGATTAAACCAATACCGATTTTGGAAAACTGTTCTGTCTGAGTTGTGCGTTTGAGTCCTCCAGTTCGGAGCGTGATAATCTCTCGCTCCATCCTACCATCACTTCTGAATTAGATTCTCCCCTGCTTATGCTAAGGACTCATTTTAGACCCGGAGCGAGCACTCTACCTTTTCAGGCTGGCCTCATATGTGGAGTGGCTGACTTCCCTCCCAGCTGCTTTACACTAAGCTTCAAAACACTCCAGTGTGTGCCTCCAACAGAACCACCACATCCACAAAGAGTAGAGATTACACCTTGTGGTTCCCAAACCAGACACCCTGCTATTCCCAACTGTGCCACAAGATCCTGGCCATGAATAGCACACTATAAACAAGCCCAACTTGATGTTCAAGATGTGGACACAGCTCTGGATATACAGGACTTAATAGACCAACAGTGGGTCCAGTACCCCATACCCTCACAAGACCCAAAAAAGAATCCACGGAGGAACAAAGTTGTAAGCATTCTTGGAGTCCACCAGGTCTGTTCCACCATTCCATGACCCAGACAAAAACCACATTGCGCTTCCTGAGCCCAAGTTTCAACTGCCAGTCATTGCCTCCTTTCCAACACCTTGGATAAACTTTTCCCCAGCTGTCCACAAGCAGCACCGAGTACATGTGAAAAACGAAGGTGTGTTGAAGATCTCACACACGGCCTCCAGATGTTCCCAGTTCATTTACTACTTGTTTGGGTTTACCAGGTCTGTTCAGCACTCCTCCCTGTCACTGGATCCAATTCCAGAGTTCTGATGAGAACTAACAGGAGAGATCATATTTCTCCAGTTTTAGCTTCTCTTCATTGGCTCCCTGTTAAATTCAGAATAGAATTTGAGATTCTTCTCCTTACATATAAAGCTCTTAATGACCGAGCTCCATCATATCTTAAAGATCTCATTGTAAGATATTTTCCTAACAGAGCACTTCGTTCCCAAACTGCAGGTTTACTTGAGGTTCCCAGAGTTTCTAAAAGTAGAATGGGAGGCAGAGCCTTCAGTTATCAGGCCCCTCTCTACCTTTAAGACCAGGCTTAAAACTTTCCTTTCTGATAAAGCTTATAGTTAGGGATGGCTCAGGTGATCCTGAAACATCCCATAGTTAAGCTGCTATAGGCCCAGACTGCTGGGGGAGCTCCCATGATGCACCTCTCCATGTACATGTGACATCATTGTTGTCATTAACTTGTGTTTCTCTCTCTCAGCAGGTATCCCTGGCCTGGTGTTACAGTGTTTGTTGTCCCCTCTTTTCTGTCCTCTCAGCCCCCAGCTGGTCGAGGCAGATGGCCGCCCTTCCTGGTTCTGGTTCTGATGGAGGTTTCTTCCTGTTAGAAGGGAGTTTTTTCTCTCCACAGTCGCCTCAGGCACGCTCAGGATGGAGGTTTGAATCAAAGAGAAGTTCTGATGCCACCAGGTGGTGATCAGTTGAAGACTACCCCTCTATTCACCTGCAATTTCTGATGATGCGACTATAAAATCAGTCTTATGTTTTAAGACTGTGTTTGTTGACAATATATAACACACACAGAAGTCCAATAGCAAAACTAAAACAGGCACAAATCATGTAGAGAATATTCAAAAGCCCTCAGTCAGCATTCACACACCAACATGTGAAACACAACTTTTCATTTGGGGGAATCTTGATGTGTTTTAGGCTGACTGGCAGAGGACTTTAAGTGGCAGTGGCTTAACTCATACACCTTGTTTAAAATGTTTTATATCACAATTAATGATAGGCTTTTAAGCAGTGATGTTGGGAAAAACATTTAGCTCAATGTCAGCGCTCCTTGGAGTTCTGCTGCTGATTTGCAGGGGCCGTTAGAAAAGTCCATGACTTAGGTCACCAAGGAAATCTACACCGTCTATAACTTAAGGGTAATTTTCTGTTCTATTCCTTTGTTGCCGAGGAGCACGGCTACCTGTGCACACCACACATGAACGACCATGTCCTCAACTATGCTAAACTATGCTGTCATAGACATATTTTCGGACTGAAAAGGCATGTTTCCAAAAGAGGCAAGAACAGGGTGATACATCATTCAATGTGTGCTGTGGGTTGATCCTCACCTCCACTAATGTCATAAGCACCAATATAGTCCCATTCATACATACAGTATAATAAATAACACATTATCTGGTCAAACGCGCTCCTCGGTTACACCAGACCAGCTCTATTCACAGAGAAACAAAGTGGCAGCTCAGATAAGCTAGTGGTTGGACATTTCAAGAACACATTTTCAAAGGCTTTTTCTCCGGCTTCCTCCCACTGCCCAAAAACATGTATCTCAGGTTCATTAGTGCCCTGCATCTCGCCCAATGACCCCCCCCACCCCGTGACCCTGAGTTGGAATAAGCAGGTGTAGAAAATGGATGGATGGACTTCTACTTATTCATTCTGTAGTTTTACCTTGTGTCAATAAATAATCTCTACACTATGTTTTTACCTTGACGCCTGTTTGGCAGAAGCCTGGAGTTCTGCTGTAACATGCAGGAAGTAGAAACTGAGGAAGACACGCCTCTGCAGCAAAAGGCAAAAAAAGCAAAAACTGTCCCAAATGATTCCTGCTTCCTCGACTGGGAGGGAACATTCGTTGCCGCTCACTGCATTTGCTGTTAGGAAAAAAGAAGAAAAAATGAATTCTGCAAAACACACATCTGTCAAAGTTTCTGTCAGGACAAACTGTAATCAAACACAAAGACAATATTCACCATTATAACACTCAGACACAGCCATCTACAGTAATAACCACAGCTCTGAGCAGAAAAGGGAGACTCAAGCAAAATTATAATAAGCAAGTACTTACGATCATAGTATCCCTTAACTGTGCAAACCAAGCTGAAGAGCTGAATTACCCAACAAAATCCCTTCTGCATTTCAAAGACAAAAACACACGCCAGGATCTGTAACACACATAAAGATACAGTTTTACAGAGCAGCTTTTTCCCTTTTGAACATGTGAATGGAAATGTCACTATTCCAGTCTCATGGAGGAAACAAAAAAGATTTGGTGTGCAAAGGAAAGATCAGATGCAGTGAATGTGGTCCCAACAGCCCACATTAGACCAGTGATTATATAACTGAACTATTAGTGTCAGTGTGCTGAAGAAGCTAGTCGCTGTCTATACTGTCGAGGACATATTGCCCATTTCCACTGTAGATTAAATCATTCCGACCAGCAGCGGTGTCAAGCTACAGCAGAGAAAGTTTGCAGGATACCGTGAGAGAGAATACCACATCAGGGCTCTCAAGTCTCGCATTGCATTGAGCGTGACAGTCACGCTTTTCTGTCGTTCTCACCTACTCCTGCCACACACTGTATTTCTCACGCTGAAAAAGAATTATGATGTAAATTTCTCTGGCGCGCCACTATTGCTATGGAAACGGCAGGAAACAAGCCCGTCTCCCATCAGTCTGAGCAGAGCCGTTATTAATAACAACAACACTCCTGCCTGCATTCAAAACTTAAGAGCCCTGTACCACATAATGGTTATTATGTTTATTATTCAGCTATTATGTCAATTCTAAATGATGGAATATGCAGAAAGAATAGAATTAAGCTGAAAGGTCTATTGCCTTGTGGTGTACTCAGGTTGTGCATCATGTTTTTGAAAAGTAACTAATTACTTTTGAAAATGAGTCATCAGTAAAGTAACTGGATTACTTTTTTGGAGAAGTAATCAGTAACTAATTACTATTTCCAAGTAACTTCACCAACACTGATTATAGCATATGCCTATATCTCTCAGTTGTGGCTGAAAGTGGTCTTGTTTCAGTGCTTAATAGGAGACCACTCAAATGCAATTAACGGGTTTAGTTGGTTCTATCAATGTAGCAGAGTCAGTAACGAGGGTTTGCAGTGTGTGCATCTTTATTGTGTTAGGGGAAAACAGGAGATTGCTGAGAATGCTTTCACTTATTTTGACATCTACTCATAGAGATGACTGAGACTGGTTTTTAAGGAAGTGCACATTGGCTGCTAATTTGCTGAGGTGGCTTTGCTACTCTGCTTCGCCACAAGGCTGCTGCTCTCGAAATTTGAACCCTAACCCTACCAAAAAAAGGGTTTCATACTCACAGATAAAACATTTTTAGATATAATAACAGCCACATTATAGATGATGAGACAGTCCCACAGGATGAGGCGGATCCTGGAACGTTTGACCAATAGTTTGGTTCCAAACAACAGAAAAAAGAAGGAAGCGAGAAGGTAGCCCAGTCCGAAGACAGAGATCCTGGTGGCCCCTGTGATGAAGACCACTGACAGCACAAACCAGAAGAAGTATCGGAACACCAAAACTTTAGCCATGTCCAGGTAACTCCTAGAGGAGGACAGGAAAAAAAGTGTTGTTCAAACACACCACATTTGGACAACAGAATCTGCGGGAAAAATGAGCAGGAGAGCAGAGGTCTGATCTTTTTGGTTTTTCAATCTGAATATAACAGAGGAAGTACAAAGATTATATACACTGTGCAAATAGCTATAGAAGACAACTTAGACATACACATTCCGATATCTATTTATTCAGTGTCTTAAATTTCAGACCTAAAAGTCTAATGAAGCGGACAGCTGAGAGTTTACACCTGTTGTTAGGATGTGCCTTCATGTTCGTCTGGTAACCAGTAACCAGTTCGGATTGAATCTCGCTTCTACTCTTTTAATGCAAATGAACACATTACTCACCACATCTGTCCACATCTGTCTACACCCACACAGCTGAGTGGATTAGTGGAATTACAGACAAGTCAAATGCAGAAAATCCTGCAAGCTGACTTAAAAATCAAAGTTCTTAAAACATATATTTGAAAATAGAACCGAACCTTTATCAAACATCTGGTCATTGAAGTGTTCAAGACAAGTTGTTTCCGTTTGTTTAAATGTACTGATTAAATTTGTTATGTCGTCATTTTCTTTTCTTTTAGGTACTTCTATTTGCATGCAGGATGTATATTTGGTCATCTTTATTAGATGTATTATAACCATACTAACATTTATCTTTCTAAAGTCAGAAGCCAGAAGGCTTTATAACAGGGACTGCTGACGTGTTTTTCTCTTTATTTATTTCTCTTTATTTATTCATTTATTATTATTATTGTTCTAATATACAATCATTGTAAATATTGAATTTTTTTAGCTACTTGACTAATTTGAATTCCCTCCACTGGGGGATGTAGCAATCTCAGGGAAGACCCATTAACATTCCTGTTGCCTGTGTATGTTGTTTCAAAGACACAGACATTTAGAGACACCTTTGTCTTGGGAAGAGGATTTGAGAAACTTTCCCACACAACCTTTCCCCTTTTGGTCATCATATAGCTGGGAAAGATTAACACTTTTATACCAACTAACGAGCTGGCCTGGAAGACGAAAATAATCCACTTTGATACAGATCCACACCAAATGGTGCTTCCTCCTTATCTAGACTTGGTAAAAGCCCCTTTATTTATCACTCTTGGAAAATAACAATGGGCCTCATGCAAGAACATTTTCGTATTTTTATTCTAAATTTCTCTCACTTTTTTCGTAAGAAGGTCTCGTACGAACACGCCACGTCAGATTCAACAAACGCTCTTAACTTCGGAAAAAGTGTGTAAACGACCTGCGTAAATGATGAATCCCACTCGTGCGTATCTAAGTTCACGTGCACGAGGATAGTAGATTTGTATACTCCACGCCCAAAATAATACCATATAAGGCTGTGCTTCCTCTCTCCTGTGGCAGGAAGTGTTGAGTCATGAAAACGGCATCAAGGCACAAAAAGAACAACTTTAGGGGCTCTGAGACTGAAGTTCTGCTTTCAGAGATCCAAAAAGGAAAATCTGTCATTTAGCAGTGTCAGCAGTGGAATTACGGCACCTGCTAAAGCCAAGAAATGGGAAGTTATTACGAGTGCTGTTAATACCATGTCACCTGTAGTTCATAATGTCACCGAAATAAAAAAGAAATGGTTTGATATGAAAATGGCTTAAAAAAAACGTCTCGCCATGGGCAGGCGCTCCATGACTGCAACTAAAGCCGTGCAATCAGTTGTTGCCTCATCATGATGGCACTTTGATGGGGCGGTCCATGAGGGGGGTCTTCTGGCACCACACCTTCTGGTCTGCCTGGGCTTGTTCAGGTGGAGACCCTCGTTCATGGCAATATTGCGCCATGAACGAGGTATGGAGACACACCCACCTGGTCTTCAGCTCAGTGCGCTCCACGACAGCACGGGGGCTTTGATACGTATATGTCTCGTGCTCCAATTACGATTGGCAGTCCAGCCACGGGATGAAAGTCCCTCTTAATCTGTACTTGTTGGACAGCGGTTTATGGGAATCTGATGTACCATGGGTGATAAACTGATGAGAGTTTTGATGATAAGGGAGCGCACGACTCACAGAGGACTGGGACACCCCCGATCTGTCTCCAATCTCCCTCTGAAAGGTTCCCGTGGCCAAAAATCCAAGGGTGGTGAGGACCTGGGCGTGTGGTGGAATTGGGTTTGAGCGGCGTGTTTCTCTCTGGAGTCGTGGCTCCAGTAAGCTGCATATTTACAGCAGCATAGTGCTTGGCAGTCTTAATCGCGATGTCAGCCATTCGTCTGTCTCTACATGCTCTCTTCCAAGAGCCTGACGCACTAAGGCATCCGAAAGTAGCAAGACAGCCGCTGGTTACGCTTCCCATTGACCTTGTTATATACAGATTCAAATTAACCTTCAATTAGTGCACAATTTAAGTCAAACAGAATAATGTCAGCATAATTATGGGGTATAATGTATATTTATTTAAGTTTTCTTCAAAGTAATTAAATATACAATCCATTAATCAAGCAAACTTGATTGGAATAACAGCGGACTATTTTATGAAACTCCTACGACAGCTCTGGATGACTCGTGAATTCTGTTCGTACCTGAAAGAAAACGTAAAATACGAAAAGATTGGTGAATACGCAAATTCTCTTAAATCACTCCTACGCACGATTTAAGAACAAATCTGTGCGTACGAACGGTTGTTGCATGAGGCCCAATGTTTTTCAGAGCCATCCTTAAACAGATTATTGAAACTACATTAAGCATGTTTTATACCTTCGTAAAAGTTGATTAAAAAGCTTCATTTTAAGACTTTTCCCAATGTTGTACGTGCTACACCAAGAAAGCAGATATTACGTAACGACATCATTTGCTTTTCTGTGGAGCCACAGTGCTATCTTGAGGTCAGTGGTACCAAACCATTAAGCTAAAATACTCCTGTGGTCAGATACTTATATAAACTAACTCCATGAATAACTAATGTACTGTGTGTTTCACAATATGCTCCAAACCCCACTGATAACATTCTGCTGATTTTATATGTGTATGACAGACTCCGACCTGGACTGGTACGCACAGTATTTGAGACTCGCTGTAATCAACGTTTTTTCATCTCTGATTTATATCATTGTACCATGTGCTGTTTTCAGAAATCTTTGAACGTGTGTTGGGATAAAAGAATGGAGAAATCAGTCTTTGTCTTATAAACTTTTAACTTTAGATTAAAAGCTCCATTCCCTACGCCCAAAATCTTAACCATAAAGTTTGCGGACATAGGAATGGCTGAGAGTTGCAAGCAAAACTCCACCTTTGCGAGTAAAAACTCTGGAACAACGCCAGAAGGACGCTTACACTTCCCTTAGCTTACCTCACTTTACCTTAGCTTAGCTTAGCTTACCTCACCTTAGCTTAGCTTAGCTTAGCTTACCTCACCTTAGCTTAGCTTACCTTAGCTTACCTTACCTTACCTCACCTCACCTTAGCTTAGCTTACCTCACCTTAGCTTACCTCACCTTAGCTTAGCTTACCTCACCTTAGCTTACCTCACCTTAGCTTAGCTTACCTTAGCTTACCTTACCTCACCTTAGCTTAGCTTAGCTTAGCTTACCTCACCTTAGCTTAGCTTACCTTAGCTTACCTCACCTTAGCTTACCTCACCTTAGCTTAGCTTACCTCACCTTAGCTTACCTCACCTTAGCTTACCTCACCTTAGCTTAGCTTACCTTAGCTTACCTTACCTCACCTTAGCTTAGCTTAGCTTAGCTTACCTCACCTTAGCTTAGCTTACCTTAGCTTACCTTACCTTACCTCACCTCACCTTAGCTTAGCTTAGCTTACCTTAGCTTACCTTACCTCACCTTAGCTTAGCTTAGCTTAGCTTAGCTTACCTCACCTCACCTTAGCTTAGCTTACCTTAGCTTAGCTTACAGAATGAAAGATTAGAAGAAAAGGATCGAAGCTTTGTGTTTTTCGTCTTGTTTTTGGCGCCGTCTTTTTCTCTGTTCAATTATTTTCGCTTCGTATCCGTCTAACCATGCCGCGTGCAATTGATATCAAGTAAACCTAACTTGATATCAATTGCCGAAATAACCGAAATCAAACGGTTTGATTTCGGTTATTTTGACGCAACATCACTTGGCATCACTCCCGGTGTTATGCCGAGAAATGCCCCCCATTCGCAGGACCAGCAGGGGATGCATATTTCGGAAGACCTTTGCTGAAAAAATGTGTTTAACTTGTGAATTTGGTGGTATCTGGATCCTTCCCAAAACCAGAAATAGTGACTACGTTTTAATTCTTCAAAAGTGTTAATGTCTACTTCTTCACACGTATTTCTTGTATATAACACATATAAATAGGATATCTGAAACAAGGTCAGCAATATTTCTGACTATTTTGAAAAATAATATTTCATATATTATAATAAACATATTATCTTAGTTAAATGGTTGTATGTCTGACAGTTTGTATATCTGTCAGACATATAAACTCCTACATGAGATGGCCCCACCTCCTCTTAGGGATTTTAGCAGTCTAAGAACATCTACACATAGAATCACTCGAGGAGTGTCTCGGGGTGACTGTATTATTCCAAGAAAAAGTGCGTTTAGTCAGTCAGCTTTTTCTGTTAAAGCTTCTCACGAATGGAACACCATTCCCACAGCATTTAGAGACATCAACACGTAGAAATGATTCGGCGCTCACTTTGAACAACAGCTGATCGGCAGTCAGACTGGTCAACATTAAACCTGCTGCTGACATAACGTGTTTCACATGTGAATGTGTGATTCTCCTTTGACCCAGTGTAAACCCCTTGTTTTCATGATTTTATCAGCACTGCTTGTTAAATGATCATGCATCTACCAAATGTTTTAATCGGTTTTATCAATGCTTGATCCTCAGTGATGATTTGATGCTTTTATTAAACGCTGCTGCTGCTGCTACGTGTGCTTAAACAACAGCTGATCCTCAGAACTACTTGTATCTTACTGTTTCCTACCATCATTGTTGCTCTCTCTATTATGAACTAACACTGTTTTAATATGTCATTCTTAATTGTTGATGATTTTATTGTTTAAAGACATGGTTGGTAATCCTGTTCAGAAACACATTTTGTAATACTGGGTGAAATGGTCCGTCTATCCTGAGAGAAATCTATACAAGATGTATTTAGAAAAAGGGACGAAAATAATCAGACCTCTGTGGCAGCTGCAGGACTGAGAAAAAGCTGACCAATCCGAGATCAGCGCTGATCCAATCCGAGATCAGCGCTGATCTCGGATTGGAGCGCCTACAAAAAACCAATCAGATGCCTCTGCTTTCTGCCTACGCCCCCCTCTGTCGGCTCCCTGCTCCGTGTGCGCACGCGGTTCTACCGGCTTTGGATGAAGCACTGACGGAATGGGGAGGGGGGGTGGAGCTTAGAGGAGGGGCCACTTTCGAATCTTGCTAGCTCTCTTGCTAGCTCTCTAGGATTACCTACCATAGCTTTAACATTCCATGTTTTTTTAGGGTGCCAGTACAACTGGCCACCAGGACTACAGATGAAAGCTAGCCTTTGGCTAACTCTGGCATGTTACAAATATACTGTTATTAATGTGCACTGTCCTGTTAAGAAATAAAATTGAATCAAAGCTTTTTTTCAAATTTCTGTAGTACAGAGCATAAAACTAAATATGAACTTTTGTGTAAATAGATTTTTCCCTCAGGGAAAGGGGACTTTCTCCTGAATAAAGAACAAACTGTAGACACAAAGAGCAGGACGGACCATCAGGGTCTTGTCTTGTTCCAGTTCCCTAAAAATTCCCATTCGCTATTGATATCTGTTTCCCATCTGCCCATTAAAAGGACTTACAGAGTTATCCTTAACTAGCTATTGGGGAGTCAAGTTCCTCACTTGTGCACAGTTTGATAATTACATTTGTAGGATTCCCATCAACAATGTTTCAGATAACTATTTCAAAAGGCAAGTATCTGAAGATACTGTGTGATAGATGTATATCTGAGTATACACTGAGACAGATGGAATGATCTCAATCCGTTTGGAAGCAGGGGGATTGGAACTAAAAGCTTTTGACAACATGAATGCAGCTGACAAACAGCTGGTTCAGACGCAGAGGAACACTGCATTTACCTGCAGTTGATGAAGTTCGGTGCAGGGTTAAACAGTCGACCCTCCATTGGTTCAGGTGCGTCAGTGTTTTCTCCTGCTAGAACCATCCACTCCTCTGTGTGCTCACACTCAAACACCTTCCACTGCTGGGACGCACACATCAGCAGCACAAAGTCCGCTGTGGAGGAAAAAACTCAGCATCATCTTCCTGAAACCCTGCTTTATGCCTCTGATCTCACACTCTATCCAGCTTGTGATAGGAAACCAAGTCACATAAAGGAGAGCACAGACATTGGATGTTGTGTTTTATTGATGGAAGCAGTTCTTTGTGAATGCACACCACATCGACAAAGACTGAAAGCAAAGATTAGGTTGAACAGCACTTCATAGATCTTCATCATAGATAACACACGCAGACACAGATACTGACCCATCAGATTCTTGGAGTTAGGCACCGTGTAGAAGTCAGGCAGATAGATCCATTTAATGAGAGCTGAATTCATCAACACTTGTGTGTTCCACCGCCATGGGTAGTCTGCAGGAAAAAAAGTACAATAAGTAGAGTTATTTAGTGTATTCAATTCAACAACAATTTACCATAGTAAACTATTAAATAAACTAGTTTTCTTTGGACTTTGATCAAAATAATGAAAAGACTAGTCCTCACTGTATCTACAAATGTACACTGACCAGGCACTGAAACAGTGTCCCTTCATTTTCACAAGAAATGAAATAAATGAGGACTTACCGAGACAAAGAACAGGCGGTATGCCCACACACAGCACATACTGGTAAATCATGAAGATTGACAGAAAGAGACAATATTTGGGCCAGATCCTGGAAATAGCTGCTCGCTGCCGCCTCACCAAGATGGCAACCATCCAACAGCCATGGATTATAACTAAAAAGTTCATTCTCTGGCCAATCACGTTCACCGTCATCAGGAAGCATATCTTTAATTTAAAAAATGAATAGGATGAGATTTAAATGAAACAAAAGAATACAACAAACATGATGCTCTAGAAAGTTTGCCAGATTAAATCCTAGTTGCATGTCATCTTTTTCATGAAGATAACTGCTGGAGTAAACTCTTTTAAAAGTTATGTTGTTAAATATGTTTCGATTATTTTCTGGTTCAAACAGTCAACCTTTGTATAAAGCAGCATCTACCTGAACATGATCACCTACCTCTAATCCAAACTTGTAAAAGCTGTAGTTGACGAGGTACTTGAAACAGGGAATGAGCCCGTTGTGTAACGTGTCTCTGGTTGCAGAGGGGAACAGAGACGGGATGGGTGGGGGGGATCGCTGGAGCTGACGGTAATGGTGAGTTTGGTGACGACACACTGTTGCCTCAAAGACCAACAGCATCAGCACAATTAAATGGTTCTGCAAAAAACATGCAAGACACAAATCAACAGAAAGGAATGGGTTTGTTGTGGGGCAGAAGACCACCTCCTGAGCCACAGCTGTTTTTGGATTTGCTTATCAGGCTTTGACTCGTGCTGATCAACAGTCCTTTAAAAAGTGTTAGAACACCACATGTGAACTGTTAGCTTTTTTTAAAATCATCTTAAAAAGCCAACAGTTCCCATATGGATCCGCTTTAACGGAGTGACAACAGATAAATCTGATACAACTGAAATGATCGCATAATTGGGGCCTCCATGCAAATGCATGGCAAGGCACCTATTACTATTCCGTTGGCAAAAGTCTATGGGATTTAACATTGAAAACGTGTCTCTTTATATATATATTTATTCTTCCGTCCACATTAATGCGGGCCCTAGTGCCATTTCATTAGAGTGTGAGAAGAGCGAGAGTTCTGACCTCAGATTCATTTTCGAATCGCCCTCACACCTACAAATATCGCTCCAATGCCATTATGTACTGTCATAATATAGGCACGCATGTTGGGATTCTTAAAATGTTTTCATATTTCATCTAGGGCTGACCGTTTGCTCTCAGAGCCCCTCAGAGCAAAGAGATGTCGGGGCTCAAAGACCTCAAATCCCCATTTTAATTCTGTTCGTAGAGGTTTTTTGGCTCTGAGAAGCCTGAGTCTCATATAATTAGTGTGGCAGCAGCTTAACTGTCAGTTAAATGAGGGAGATTAATTACCATAGAAACAAGGTTATTAGTGGCCCAGCCAGTCCTTTGAAGTTTCAACAGCACAATTAACCGCTTTAAAGGGACAGTTTGCCTCTTTAAAGGGACAGTTTGCCTCTTTAAAGGGACAGTTTGCCGCTTTAAAGGGACAGTTCGCCGCTTTAAAGGGACAGTTCGCCTCTTTAAAGGGACAGTTCGCCGCTTTAACACATTGAATACCGGCGGTGTTTACGGAATTATGTCGAAGAATCCCAGCGTTCTAAACCATTTTTTGACGTTTTTTGTACAGTCACAGCATATTATGTGATAGGGCCACTGAAACATGTTATGGCTCGTTTGAAAGCTGAGACTTTAAACTCTTTGTGGGTCAAAACTGCGTGTCTCTAGGTGCCGCCATTAGCGAGCTATCCTTAGCTAAACCAAGGCGGGTATCCACCAAAATCAACAACAAACTGAGATATCGGCTTCCCTTTCCCTCCAAGCGTGATCGCAGCACGTTGCAAAGCTAAGCTAAGCTAACCTGTTCATAAGACCGCCTCCTGACTTGTCGCGTGTCTTCTTCTCCTTCTTGTTGTTTGTTTATGTTACTTTACTGTCACCCTCTGGAAACCGACACGTGCGATTGGACAAAATGCGGAAATGCACAACAATCAATGCAGCGTTATCAAAATTGTTCTTGAGTTGACGCAAAGCCATTGGCGTAATGATCAAAATGTCCAGATAATGACACCAGTTTTTGACTGCCATCTATGTCAGTTCTGTTCATCACATAATTACAAAAATCACACAGAATGTGCATTAGAATGTATAGATTCAGAATCCATAAAAAAAACATAAAAACGTATTTTTACGGTTTGGGAGCCAACGCATGGGCAGTAAAAACGTAGTTTTACGTGACTTGGGAGTCAATGTGTTAAGAAGAAGCATCCATGTCATCCTTTGATACCGTTTAGGCTTGAATGCTTCTTCTTTAGGCCTTGCGAACCATTCCTGAGCAGCCGTGATTGGTTGAGCGATACGCACACTTTGGCAGGCCCCTTCTAAATTTCTTCAGAAATTTTCTAGTCTTATTCACCATTCTTTTAACAAAAATATGAAAAGGCAAAACATTTTTCTGTCATCCTTCAAAATAGATACCCTCAAGTGGGTACTGTCCAACAGGGAAATGCTTGACCGCTCTTCCAGCCAACAGCTGCAAGATGTCTGTGTATTCTTGAATGTAGTGCTTATTCAAAATCCCTTCACAACATTTTAACTTGGCTCAAATCCAGGCTTTAATTTGACCATCTCATATCCCTCTACTTCATGAACATCAACAGTTAGTTTTCTGTGGATCCTTTGAGCAATTGTTTAAAGACTGTTGAGGCTGCCACTCCTGGACATGTTGAGGTGCATTCCCACCGTAGGAACCTTTGGCAGTTCCTATTTACCTTTTAATCCACGGGGCCGTTTTCTCCCGCATTTGCACATACAGGAACTTGGGACCACAGCCCTTCTCCTCAGCTGGGTCTGTTCTGGGTTCTATAGACACATCTGATGGAGGTGTTTGGTGGTCGGTAGCTCCGCCCCTTGTCATGTTGTCAGGCTGAAATGTTTCCTCATACGACACGGACACAACCTTGGCGTGTTTAATAAGTTAAACCTCCACTTGGTCTCCTTTGTCTGCGGCGCTCTGCTCTCCTTCCTTCATGAAACCAAGAAGTATGGCCTGCGCTCCATCCTGCGTCTCCTGACTCTCTCTGTGAGCTCTTCCAGCCTCCATGTTAGACGCCTGATGTGATTGTCCATGATTAATATCACCATCATGCAGACCATGAACACGGTGGCCTCCCCGCTCTCCATGTTAGCTTCTTGGTGGTGTTTTTTCTTCTCTCCTTACTTTTACCGGGTTTTGTTTTGTTCTGTTTTGTTGTTGAATGTGGCGCTAAAGTAACACGTCGCTGTCGCAGACGGCTGCGCAGCATCAGTCCCGACCTGGTCCGACTCATGTGGGAATGCAAACTGAAACAGTTCCGCTGGGGAAGGACAGCTATCAGAACTGCTCTGTCCGAATGCGGCTCATCTTCATGTTAAAAGATTCCCAGCCCCAGCCAGATTCAGTGGCACTGGAAAGCATTTTTCCAGAACAAAACAACCAAAAAAGGAAAAGCAGAACATAACATGGAGGGATTCAAGAGCTTACAATCTCAGGAGAAAAAGAGCAATAAGATCCGTATATGCCTTTCTAGTTCCACCACTCCTCGCCGGATCCTTTGTCTTACTTATCTGAAATCCTAGTCTGTATTCCTCGTCTTCTATGTCTGAATTTCCTGTCCTACGCCCCTGGTTCATGGTTTTCCTCGTCGGTCCTGTCCCGCAAGTATTCGTCCTGGTTTTGTTATTTTCTTTGTTTTATGTTCAGTGTAGTTTTTTCAGTCTTGCTGCGCCTTTTGTTTATATTTTGAAAATAAATCTGTTTAACTTCACTTTTTGGCTCTGCACCTGGGTCCTCCCTTAACGCATCATGACAGTGTGGTCTTGTGAGCAGAAAAGCATCTTAAAACGTGGACATCCCACATTACAACTACTGATTACAAGTACTGCCAAAGAAAACTGGTGCTTATTAAAAAGACAAAGGTGATTGCACCAAATACAGTGGCTTGCAAAAGTATTCACACCACTTGAACTTAATGTATGTTGGCATTTAGGCCAAAAAGTTCAATTTTGGTCTCATCTGAGCAGAGCACCTTCTTCCACATGTTTGCTGTGTCCCCCACATGGCTTCTGGCAAACTGCAAACAGGACTTCTTCTGGTTTTTTAACAATGGTTTTCTTTCATGCCACTCTTCCATGAAGCCCAATAGTTGTCCTGAGGACAGATTCCCGCACCTGAGCTGTGGATCTCTGTTCTTCCAGAGAGTTCTGTTCTCTGTTCTTCTCTGTTCTTTGCAGCTCAGCTTTGTGATCATTTCCACAGAAATAATCTGTTTGAAGAGTTTCAGTCAGGATTCAGAGTGCATCATAGCACAGAAACAGCACTGCTGAAAGTTACCAATGATCTCCTCTTAGCCTCTGATAGCGGACTTGTGTCTGTGCTTGTCCTGTTGGATCTCAGTGCTGCATTTGATACGGTCGATCACAGTATCTTATTACACAGACTTGAACATGTTATTGGGATTAAAGGAACTGCATTAGGCTGGTTTAAGTCATATTTATCTGATAGATTTCAGTTTGTTCTTGTAAATGAAGAATCTTCCTCACACACCAGAGTAAGTCATGGAGTACCTCAGGGTTCTGTGCTTGGACCGATTCTTTTCACTTTATACATGCTTCCATTAGGTAACATTATTAGACAGCATGGCATAAATTTCCATTGCTATGCTGATGATACTCAGCTGTACTTATCTATAAAACCAGATGAACCCAATAGGTTGGTCAGACTACAAGCATGTCTTAAAGACATAAAGACCTGGATGACTCAGAACTGTCTGCTTCTAAATTCAGACAAAACTGAAGTCGTTATCTTTGGACCTGAGCGTTTCAGGGAGAAATTGTCTAGCTATATAGTTACTCTAGATGGTATTTCCTTGGCTTCTAGTTCTACAGTGAGGAACCTTGGAGTTATTTTTGACCAGAACTTATCATTTGACTCGCATATAAAACAGGTTTCTAGGACTGCCTTCTTTCATCTTCGTAATATTGTTAAAATCAGGAACATCCTGTCTCAGAGTGATGCAGAAAAACTAGTCCATGCATTTGTTACTTCAGGATTGGACTACTGTAATTCTTTATTATTGGGCTGTCCCACATATTCTCTGAAAAGCCTCCAGCTGATCCAAAATGCTGCAGCCAGAGTTCTGATGAGAACTAACAGCAGAGATCATATTTCTCCAGTTTTAGCTTCTCTTCATTGGCTCCCTGTTAAATTCAGAATAGAATTTAAGATTCTTCTCCTTACATATAAAACTCTTAATGACCGAGCTCCATCATATCTTAAAGATCTCATTGTAAGATATTTTCCTAACAGAGCACTTCGTTCCCAAACTGCAGGTTTACTTGAGGTTCCCAGAGTTTCTAAAAGTAGAATGGGAGGCAGAGCCTTCAGTTATCAGGCCCCTCTGTGGAACCAGCTGCCAGTTTGGGAGGCAGAGCCTTCAGTTTTCAGGCCCCTCTGTGGAACCAGCTGCCAGTTTGGGAGGCAGAGCCTTCAGTTATCAGGCCCCTCTCTGTAGAACCAGCTGCCAGTTTGGGAGGCAGAGCCTTCAGTTATCAGGCCCCTCTTTGTGGAATAAGCTGCCAGTTTGGGAGGCAGAGCCTTCAGTTATCAGGCCCCTCTGTGGAACCAGCTGCCAGTTTGGGAGGCAGAGCCTTCAGTTATCAGGCCCCTCTTTGTGGAATAAGCTGCCAGTAAATGTCCGGGAAGCAGACACCCTTTCCACTTTTAAGACCAGGCTTAAAACTTTCCTTTTTTATAAAGCTTATAGTTAGGGATGGCTCAGGTGATCCTGAAACATCCCATAGTTAAGCTGCTATAGGCCCAGCCTGCTGGGGGGCCTCATCTGTCACACCTTTCCTCACTTTACTCTCTTTATGTATATGTGATATTATTGTGGTCATTAACTCGTGTTTCCCTGTTCCAACAGATATCCTTTGAATGGTGTTACAGTGCCCCCCTCCCCCCCCCCCCCCCCCCCCCCCCCCTTTCTGTCTTCTCAAACCCCAGCTGGTCGAGGCGGATGGCCACCCTTCCTGAGTCTGGTTCTGCCAGAGGTTTCTTCCTGTTAAAAGGGAGTCGTTTCTCTCCACAGTCGCCTCAGGCACGCTCAGGCCGGGAGATTGGACCGAAAAAGAAAAAGTTTTCAGTGCAATCTGTTGGTTTTCTTAGCTAGGAAACTGTTTTTGAATTGGCTCTATATGAACGAATTGGATTATTTTATGAATAATTATGATTACAATGAATTGAATTCCAATTGGCTTGAATTGGACTTTATTATCTAAGTGCCTTGAGATGACATTTGTTGTATTTGGCGCTATATAAATAAAAATGAATTGAATTGAATTGAATTCCAGAGCCCCCAGGGGCCTCTTGGCTGCATCTCCTTGCTCGGCCTGTAAGTCTAGGTGGACGGTGGTGTCTGGTAGGTTTGCAGTTGTGCTTTACTCTTTCCATTTCCGGATGATGGATTGAACAGGGCTCCGTGAGATGTTCAAAGCTTGGGAAATCTTTTTATAGCCTAACCCTGAATTAAACTCAACAACTTTATCCCTGACCTGCCTGGTGCGTTCCTTGAGCTGTTTGCTCCCCGATATTCTCTTAACAAACCTCTGAGGCCGTCCCAGAACAGCTGTATTTGTACTGAGATTAGATTACACACAGGTGGACTCTATTTAGTCATTAGGTCAACATTCGTTCGTTCAGCAATCATCAGGCAACTTCTGAAGGAAGCTGGTTGCACTCAGAGACACATGGGGCTGAATACTTTTGCACACCGCACTTCTCAGTTTTTTATCTGTAAAAAACATTTAAAATCATGTATAAATTCCTTTGTACTTCACAATTGTGTGCCACCTTGTGTTGGTCTTTCACATAAAATTCCAATAAAATATATCTATGTTTGTGGCCGTAACGTGACAAAATTTGAAAAGTTCAAAGGGTGTGAATACTTTTGCAAGCCACTGTAGTTTTGTGAAACATTGAGATGTTGAGAACTTTTCAGCTTTATCTAGATAATGTAAATGTTTATACTGTTCATTCATTGATCTACAAGCAAGGTATATCAACTATGAATCTAATTTACCTTACTATATCCCAGTGCAGTAGCATCTTTCCTGATGCCAAACCATCTGGCTGGATCCACAGGCTCCTTATACAGTGAAGAGTTCATCATCTCCTCTGGTAACAGGTTCGTATTGTTTGTGAGAGGCTGTAAAAGAAAAGCGAAATGAAGAAATTCATGATTGTGACCCGTGTGCGACCTGTGTACGACCCGTGTGAGATAACAATTTTAGTGCATTCAGAATCCAGTGGAAATGAAAGCACTGATGCTTACAGGATGTTATCGAATCAGGAAGTATTTGTAAAATCGGTGCCTGCTGGTGAATGTGAATGCTGACTGAGCACACACTATTTTAGACTTATTGCTTTGTCTGATAACAGAAATATATGTGAATGACAACAACTTTACAGGGAATGCAGTCACATTAACATACAGCATACAGCAGAGGTAACTTTTAGCTACATTGTCCAACCCTGGCACAGATGTACTTCATTCCAAAAAATTGAAATCAAGCTATGTAAAGTGAACTTATTTGGGATGGGAAATAAGAATAAAAAATTGACTGCTGCAAACAGGTTTCTGACTGTATTGAAGATTCATTAGTGTTCCTCACTTGTAAAAATCATCTGCTAAATTACTACATCCATCCATTTTCTATACCCTCTTAATCCAATTTAGGGTTGCGGGGGGCTGCAGCCTATCCCAGCTGTCATTGGGAGAGAGGCAGGGTACACCCTGGACAGGTCACCAGTCCATCACAGGACCACACAGAGACACCAGTTAACCTAACATGCATGTTTTTTAACGATTAACGAGAACATGCAGACTCCTCAATGACTACATGCAAATCACAAATAACCCCTTTTAACTGCAAGTTATGATTTTATATGTCTAAATACATTTGATCAAATGAATCGCTTGGAAATGAGTCTCTTAAAAGTTCAAAAATATCTGCTCCAGGGTGTTAGCAAAATAGCTGCTGAGGGATGAGATTTTGGTGTCTTACCCTGCTACAGTTCCGGGAGTACTCATCGGGGTTGACAACACTGAGTTGGTACAGCATCTTACAGACGATGATAACGCACACCCAGACAGTCGACAGGCAAGAGGCCATAGGTCTGAAGCGACAATAGGGCATAGCCAGAGACCACAACACCACCAGGACCAGATTCATTACAGATGGCTGCAGAAACATAAAGAAAAGGAACAACTTTTAAATCAGAATGCAAAAATATGAACAAAGGTGTGAGGTCATTTGTTCATGCAGTTCAGGAATGTCCTCTAAACCAGAGCCCACTTTCATTGTTTCTGTTGATTTCTTAGGTAGACGCTTTTATCCAAAGCGACTTCCACTGGTAGGGTAAGGGGGTTAGGCAATCTTACCATTACACTATCCAGCCCCCCTATTGAACAAAGATGTGACCATGTTGATCTTTTTACCTTCAAACATGACTAAGGCAAGCTGCAAAGTTCTCTTAAGGAGCACAGCGGAACCAGTACACACAGCACTTTCAAATCAGGGGACTTCAGGTTAAACCATGATGCAACAGTTTATTCACCTCCCTGCTTTCAGTCCTTCCCTCTTTTCTCTGGGTTTATTCTCCGTGTACACGTCATGACAACTTAGTGAGGCAAAACAGTTTCCTGGTTTGGAGCACTAACTAAAACTATTTGGTTACAGGTAAAAAAAGATCAAATACATGTTTTTAACAATCCTATTATTATGTCACAGCACTCCTTTTAGCAGGATGCCAAGGTGATGTGTCAACACGAGTTTTCAAAATGCCCATAATTATTTGAATGATAGAAGTTGCATTTTTTATAATTGCTGCATGAACAAGTGACCTGTACAATCAACCTTTGTTGGAGGACACATATATGTACACTGCATCTCATTCATCTCAGAGCTTAGCAGCAAAAACGAGTTGTACAACAAGAAAAACAGAAATTGATGGCTGTGTGGTGTTTCATTCATTCTCTGCTGCTATGGTTACCCTGCTATTACCTCTTCAAGTGCAACCCACACAGTAAAAAAGGCCACCATCTTGAGGATGTGAAGTTCCAAAAGCCTCCAGAGAAACACTTGAATTCTGGAAAGAACGTTGGAGAACCTCGTGGACAAGACCAGCAGCCTGTCCATCACTAGACCCCATTTACTGGGCATCAACTCCACTGAAGAAGAGAATGAATGGGTTAATGAAAAGAGCAAATGGGCTGGGGGAGACAGGAAAAACACACACTCATGAACAAAAATCATACACGCTTTCAAAAATATTTGCAATGTTGAGTGTACTCAAAAATACTCAAAAAAGAGTCAATGTGGTGATTATTCATTTTATAAGTCTTAAGGACTAAGGCCTAGATTTAGAGTTCTGCAGGCCCACAGACTCTCAGACCTGCTGATAATCAGGAGGATAGAGTTCTGCAGGCCCACAGACTCTCAGACCTGCTGATAATCAGGAGGATAGAGTTCTGCAGACCCACAGACTCTCAGACCTGCTGATAATCAGGAGGATAGGGTTCTGCAGGCCCACAGACTCTCAGACCTGCTGATAATCAGGAGGATAGAGTTCTGCAGACCCACAGACTCTCAGACCTGCTGATAATCAGGAGGATAGAGTTCTGCAGGCCCACAGACTCTCAGACCTGCTGATAATCAGGAGGATAGAGTTCTGCAGGCCCACAGACTCTCAGACCTGCTGATAATCAGGAGGATAGAGTTCTGCAGGCCCACAGACTCTCAGACCTGCAGATAATCAGGAGGATAGAGTTCTGCAGGCCCACAGACTCTCAGACCTGCTGATAATCAGGAGGATAGAGTTCTGCAGGCCCACAGACTCTCAGACCTGCTGATAATCAGGAGGATAGAGTTCTGCAGGCCCACAGACTCTCAGACCTGCTGATAATCAGGAGGATAGAGTTCTGCAGGCCCACAGACTCTCAGACCTGCAGATAATCAGGAGGATAGAGTTCTGCAGGCCCACAGACTCTCAGACCTGCTGATAATCAGGAGGATAGAGTTCTGCAGACCCACAGACTCTCAGACCTGCTGATAATCAGGAGGATAGAGTTCTGCAGGCCCACAGACTCTCAGACCTGCTGATAATCAGGAGGATAGAGTTCTGCAGGCCCACAGACTCTCAGACCTGCTGATAATCAGGAGGATAGAGTTCTGCAGGCCCACAGACTCTCAGACCTGCAGATAATCAGGAGGATAGAGTTCTGCAGGCCCACAGACTCTCAGACCTGCTGATAATCAGGAGGATAGAGTTCTGCAGGCCCACAGACTCTCAGACCTGCAGATAATCAGGAGGATAGAGTTCTGCAGGCCCACAGACACTCAGACCTGCTGATAATCAGGAGGATAGAGTTCTGCAGGCCCACAGACTCTCAGACCTGCAGATAATCAGGAGGATAGAGTTCTGCAGTCCCACAGACACTCAGACCTGCTGATAATCAGGATAGAGTTCTGCAGGCCCACAGACTCTCAGACCTGCTGATAATCAGGAGGATAGAGTTCTGCAGTCCCACAGACACTCAGACCTGCTGATAATCAGGAGGATAGAGTTCTGCAGGCCCACAGACTCTCAGACCTGCAGATAATCAGGAGGATAGAGTTCTACAGGCCCACAGACTCTCAGACCTGCTGATAATCAGGAGGATAGAGTTCTCCAGGCCCACAGACTCTCAGACCTGCTGATAATCAGGAGGATAGAGTTCTGCAGACCCACAGACTCTCAGACCTGCAGATAATCAGGAGGATAGAGTTCTGCAGGCCCACAGACTCTCAGACCTGCTGATAATCAGGAGGATAGAGTTCTGCAGACCCACAGACTCTCAGACCTGCAGATAATCAGGAGGATAGAGTTCTGCAGGCCCACAGACTCTCAGACCTGCTGATAATCAGGAGGATAGAGTTCTGCAGGCCCACAGACTCTCAGACCTGCAGATAATCAGGAGGATAGAGTTCTGCAGGCCCACAGACTCTCAGACCTGCTGATAATCAGGAGGATAGAGTTCTGCAGGCCCACAGACACTCAGACCTGCTGATAATCAGGAGGATAGAGTTCTCCAGGCCCACAGACTCTCAGACCTGCTGATAATCAGGAGGATAGAGTTCTGCAGGCCCACAGACTCTCAGACCTGCAGATAATCAGGAGGATAGAGTTCTGCAGGCCCACAGACTCTCAGACCTGCAGATAATCAGGAGGATAGAGTTCTGCAGGCCCACAGACTCTCAGACCTGCAGATAATCAGGAGGATAGAGTTCTGCAGGCCCACAGACTCTCAGACCTGCTGATAATCAGGAGGATAGAGTTCTGCAGGCCCACAGACTCTCAGACCTGCTGATAATCAGGAGGATAGAGTTCTGCAGTCCCACAGACTCTCAGACCTGCAGATAATCAGGAGGATAGAGTTCTGCAGGCCCACAGACTCTCAGACCTGCTGATAATCAGGAGGATAGAGTTCTGCAGGCCCACAGACACTCAGACCTGCTGATAATCAGGAGGATAGAGTTCTGCAGGCCCACAGACTCTCAGACCTGCAGATAATCAGGAGGATAGAGTTCTGCAGGCCCACAGACTCTCAGACCTGCTGATAATCAGGATAGAGTTCTGCAGGCCCACAGACTCTCAGACCTGCTGATAATCAGGAGGATAGAGTTCTGCAGGCCCACAGACACTCAGACCTGCAGATAATCAGGAGGATAGAGTTCTGCAGGCCCACAGACACTCAGACCTGCAGATAATCAGGAGGATAGAGTTCTGCAGGCCCACAGACTCTCAGACCTGCTGATAATCAGGAGGATAGAGTTCTGCAGACCCACAGACTCTCAGACCTGCTGATAATCAGGAGGATAGAGTTCTGCAGGCCCACAGACTCTCAGACCTGCTGATAATCAGGAGGATAGAGTTCTGCAGGCCCACAGACTCTCAGACCTGCAGATAATCAGGAGGATAGAGTTCTGCAGGCCCACAGACTCTCAGACCTGCTGATAATCAGGAGGATAGAGTTCTGCAGGCCCACAGACTCTCAGACCTGCTGATAATCAGGAGGATAGAGTTCTGCAGACCCACAGACTCTAAGACCTGCTGATAATCAGGAGGATAGAGTTCTGCAGGCCCACAGACTCTCAGACCTGCAGATAATCAGGAGGATAGAGTTCTGCAGGCCCACAGACACTCAGACCTGCAGATAATCAGGAGGATAGAGTTCTGCAGGCCCACAGACTCTCAGACCTGCAGATAATCAGGAGGATAGAGTTCTGCAGGCCCACAGACTCTCAGACCTGCAGATAATCAGGAGGATAGAGTTCTGCAGGCCCACAGACTCTCAGACCTGCAGATAATCAGGAGGATAGAGTTCTGCAGGCCCACAGACTCTCAGACCTGCTGATAATCAGGAGGATAGAGTTCTGCAGACCCACAGACACTCAGACCTGCAGATAATCAGGAGGATAGAGTTCTCCAGGCCCACAGACTCTCAGACCTGCAGATAATCAGGAGGATAGAGTTCTGCAGGCCCACAGACTCTCAGACCTGCAGATAATCAGGAGGATAGAGTTCTGCAGGCCCACAGACACTCAGATCTGCAGATAATCAGGAGGATAGAGTTCTGCAGGCCCACAGACTCTCAGACCTGCAGATAATCAGGAGGATAGAGTTCTGCAGGCCCACAGACTCTCAGATCTGCAGATAATCAGGAGGATAGAGTTCTGCAGGCCCACAGACACTCAGACCTGCTGATAATCAGGAGGATAGAGTTCTGCAGGCCCACAGACTCTCAGACCTGCTGATAATCAGGAGGATAGAGTTCTGCAGGCCCACAGACTCTCAGACCTGCTGATAATCAGGAGGATAGAGTTCTGCAGGCCCACAGACTCTCAGACCTGCTGATAATCAGGAGGATAGAGTTCTGCAGGCCCACAGACACTCAGACCTGCAGATAATCAGGAGGATAGAGTTCTGCAGGCCCACAGACTCTCAGACCTGCTGATAATCAGGAGGATAGAGTTCTGCAGGCCCACAGACTCTCAGACCTGCTGATAATCAGGAGGATAGAGTTCTGCAGGCCCACAGACTCTCAGACCTGCTGATAATCAGGAGGATAGAGTTCTGCAGTCCCACAGACTCTCAGACCTGCAGATAATCAGGAGGATAGAGTTCTGCAGGCCCACAGACTCTCAGACCTGCTGATAATCAGGAGGATAGAGTTCTGCAGGCCCACAGACACTCAGACCTGCTGATAATCAGGAGGATAGAGTTCTGCAGGCCCACAGACTCTCAGACCTGCAGATAATCAGGAGGATAGAGTTCTGCAGGCCCACAGACTCTCAGACCTGCTGATAATCAGGATAGAGTTCTGCAGGCCCACAGACTCTCAGACCTGCTGATAATCAGGAGGATAGAGTTCTGCAGGCCCACAGACACTCAGACCTGCAGATAATCAGGAGGATAGAGTTCTGCAGGCCCACAGACACTCAGACCTGCAGATAATCAGGAGGATAGAGTTCTGCAGGCCCACAGACTCTCAGACCTGCTGATAATCAGGAGGATAGAGTTCTGCAGACCCACAGACTCTCAGACCTGCTGATAATCAGGAGGATAGAGTTCTGCAGGCCCACAGACTCTCAGACCTGCTGATAATCAGGAGGATAGAGTTCTGCAGGCCCACAGACTCTCAGACCTGCAGATAATCAGGAGGATAGAGTTCTGCAGGCCCACAGACTCTCAGACCTGCTGATAATCAGGAGGATAGAGTTCTGCAGGCCCACAGACTCTCAGACCTGCTGATAATCAGGAGGATAGAGTTCTGCAGACCCACAGACTCTCAGACCTGCTGATAATCAGGAGGATAGAGTTCTGCAGGCCCACAGACTCTCAGACCTGCAGATAATCAGGAGGATAGAGTTCTGCAGGCCCACAGACTCTCAGACCTGCAGATAATCAGGAGGATAGAGTTCTGCAGGCCCACAGACTCTCAGACCTGCAGATAATCAGGAGGATAGAGTTCTGCAGGCCCACAGACTCTCAGACCTGCTGATAATCAGGAGGATAGAGTTCTGCAGACCCACAGACACTCAGACCTGCAGATAATCAGGAGGATAGAGTTCTCCAGGCCCACAGACTCTCAGACCTGCAGATAATCAGGAGGATAGAGTTCTGCAGGCCCACAGACTCTCAGACCTGCAGATAATCAGGAGGATAGAGTTCTGCAGGCCCACAGACACTCAGATCTGCAGATAATCAGGAGGATAGAGTTCTGCAGGCCCACAGACTCTCAGACCTGCAGATAATCAGGAGGATAGAGTTCTGCAGGCCCACAGACTCTCAGATCTGCAGATAATCAGGAGGATAGAGTTCTGCAGGCCCACAGACACTCAGACCTGCTGATAATCAGGAGGATAGAGTTCTGCAGGCCCACAGACTCTCAGACCTGCTGATAATCAGGAGGATAGAGTTCTGCAGGCCCACAGACTCTCAGACCTGCTGATAATCAGGAGGATAGAGTTCTGCAGGCCCACAGACTCTCAGACCTGCTGATAATCAGGAGGATAGAGTTCTGCAGGCCCACAGACACTCAGACCTGCAGATAATCAGGAGGATAGAGTTCTGCAGGCCCACAGACTCTCAGACCTGCTGATAATCAGGAGGATAGAGTTCTGCAGGCCCACAGACTCTCAGACCTGCAGATAATCAGGAGGATAGAGTTCTACAGGCCCACAGACTCTCAGACCTGCTGATAATCAGGAGGATAGAGTTCTGCAGGCCCACAGACTCTCAGACCTGCTGATAATCAGGAGGATAGTTATAGCGTGTTTATTGTTAGAACACGCACAAACCTGATTACCTTCTCACCTTCTCAGGTAAATGATTTACTCTGACTAATTTCACTTCCATCAAACTATCATTGGCATTAGCTATTGATTAGAAATGTTTTATAATGACTTCACTTTTATTCCACCATAGTTGTACACACTGTAATGCATAGTGAGTAATAGTTATGTATCCCCCAATGGCTTCACATTATAGTGGAATAATATGACTTCTGTATGGCCTTTTCAAATTAAATCCAACACGAAAGGAATTGCTGGAAATGCACACCAAGATGAAGTCACAGAGACAGGGAGGTGTGAGTGGGCCACAGAACTCCCCCCTCCTGTATTTGCTGTTCGAGGTAAGCCTATTAAATTTCCATTTACATAATGAGATCATACAGTAATACACAAAAACAGTATTAGTATATCTACAGATATCCCGTGGATCCCAGAACACAAGAACTTTTATGCAGTGTTGTTTGGACTGCCATCAGCCTCCATGACAGGTAAGTCAGAAAATGGACCATAATCACTATTAAGATCTCCCTACGTATGTCATATTTTGAAATTCATTACTTGTAGAACACTGTGCACACACATTTATGAACTGGAGGATTGTCAGCTCCCTCCATTATTAGAGCTCCGTCTGTTGGCTCTGCTTCAGAATCTGCAGGAGTAGGTTCAGTGGATCCTGGCAGTAAAGCAACCAACATCTCCTGTTTTTTGTACTTTTAAACAGCATCTGCTTTAAGTCTTCTTTAAGAATTAGCACCAGTGAGCTCTTTCAATGAGCTAAACATATGAAATGCATCCAGGGAGAAGTGGCGAGAATATAGCATAGGGAACTTTAGGAAGATTTCTTTCGCACTCCTTTCAGATTTTCTTATCAGGAAGAAAGCTGTAAAAACTAACTGAAGCATTTTCAGGACTGTTGCCTGCCAAGAAAAACTAACTGTATCCACTAATCCAAGATTGTTGGGACTTAACCTAACATGGGAAGCTTAAAGGGGATCAACTTACTTTTTAGTGTCAAAATAAGGGTTTTACAGCAGGTGCAAATGTGAGTAAATCTGGGCCTTGGTGTGGACTCATACATGCCTCTTACACAGACCAGCCACAACACTAAAGGCACTGATGGGAAATGTTAGTAACTCTGCACATCTTGTTTCAGTGCAATGTCCTGGCACTGTTACTTTGACACATTTTTCTCTCTTTTTTTTTTTACCTTCGTCTTCAGTTTCCTCATCTGCATTTGTCACCAGGTTTTCCCCCTCAGCATTCAGCATCACATTACTAGAGCTAACTCCCTCGGTTTGTTCACGGTTCTTCTTTCTGTAGGCAGATTAATTCATTATTACTTGTAAAATGTCCAGGCAACATGTGATGATGGAGAACAGCATATCAAAAAGCAGACAGGAGAATATATCTGTAGATGTAGGAGAAATGTTTCATTGGACATCATGCAGAAACATTCAACACGCTGAGATGGAATATATATCTTAGTTTCATAAAGTCTGCAGTAAAATAAAAAAACTGTTTTTGCTAGGTTATTTTTTCTCTGGTTTGAGGTTGTAGAATGAATGGTATAAATGTGGGTAAATGGATGAATGAGAAACACACTTTTAAAAAACAGAGTCAAGATTAAAAAGGTTCCACAGAAGTGCAGATCATTTACCACTGGTTGGATATTTTAAGTGGTTCTCAACATTTTCATTCAGCAATACACTTTTCTATGGTTGTAAAGATATAAAAAGACTTTGATATCTCACAAGGACTCTTTTTAAACTAAACCCTGCAAAAATGTCCTACTTCTATTTGAAATATATCAGAAAATCAATATCACTAACATTTTGTAAAGATGCGCACACAGTGCCTTACACAAGCATGAATCCACCTCGGCTTTTTGTTTTGTTTGGGTTTTTTTCTTTAGAACCTGCAATTCAAATGGACATTCTTTTAGATTTCATGTAACTGACTGCTGACACTAAACTGTCCAAACTGTGGAAGATGGTTCGCTTGTCAGATGGTTAGAACCCAGCACTTCTCATCTGCCTGAGAACACTGTTCCCCCAGTAAAGCAAGGTGGTGGCAGCATCATGCTGTGGCTGTGTTTTCCATCAGCAGGGACTTGATGATGGATGGCAAATCCTTTAGGAAAACCTGAGAGCTGAGACTGTGATGGAGGTTTACCTCTCAGCAGGACAGTGCTGCCAAAACAATACTCGGGTAGTTTAAAGTAGTTTAACATTTAAATGTGTTAGAAAAGTGAAGTCAAAGCTCCGACCTTAGTCTGAGAGAAAATCTGTGGTATGACTTGCTATATAATTTGTCTATGGGAAGGCAACAATGTTATGTGCAATAGCAACATTTAGCAACCCACATAAAAACCAATCAACTATAGTAAAACGTAAAGTAAAAAGCTTTTAAGATTACACGTTGTATTACCTGTGAGTTGGAGTAACATGATCCAGGTCGGTGATTTTCATGAAGGGCTTGTGGAAGTAGTGCAGCTGCAGAATACAGGCGAGCAGGAAGAAGCCTGGGATCAGAATACTAGTGAAGAGTTCAGACAGAGCAAATGTCTCCAGACCGATAGCTGCCAGCCTAAGGATCACAGGTGAGGAGCAATTACACTTTCATTCATTCAATTTTTGAGATGCGTTTCTTAACAACTTAATTCCTTATTTCAATTACCATACATTAAAACGGAATTGGCAGATAAACTGCATATACTGCTTGCAGACAGGTTGATATAAAACTATACATTTTAGACTAAGGAAAATAAGGACTAAAGTATTAATAAGGCTTTTGGTAAAGCACATACTGGCCATCTGTGAAACCAGTTAAGTTTTTCCAGTATCCAGGGAAGTCTTCAAACTGGTACGTGTAGATGGAGATCAGCACCAGCATGGTGTAGGCCACAACAAGCCACCAGAAGAGCTTTAACAGGTGTCTCCAAAGAGAATAGTACACCTGAGGAATATGAACAAGCCACTTAATAGAAGATATAATAGGAAACAAAAAACAGAAATGACTGGAAGTACAGATGTGCGAACAGCTACAACACTTAGGGGATGTACCTGAATTAAGGTATAGAAATTGTGATGACCTATCATCTCATGATTAAAAAGGTAAGGCCTTGTCCACACATGCCAAAAATAATATCTTTGCATGAACCATTTCTTTTGCTCTGCTGGACTTCTCATAATGCACCTTAAAACTGTCATGTCATTAACTTGTAAATGGTAAATGGTTAATGGACTGGACTTGTGGAGCGCTTTTCTAGTCACCACTGTGACTTATTGTGCTTATTGTCCCCTTTTCCTGTCCTCTCAGCCCCCAAACGGGAGATCTCCCTCTCCACTGTTGCCCACCTGTCCATGCAAACTAAGGCCGGGGGATTGAGTCAAACTAAAGATTAAATGTAGTCTAAACTTGGATGTTATTTAATGATCAGGGTCTCTATATGGTGACACTGTTTCTTGTTTGAATATCTATGCTCCACCAATATGTCCTCCTGCCTTCCACACCAAAGTATTTTCCCTGTTTTCTGATTGGATTGTTGCATCCTCGGTTAGTGTGGGCGATTTTAACTGCTGTCTCAACCCCCGCCTAGATAAATCCCACACTGGGACGAGTTCTAGTGCTAATGTTAGTTCTAGTCAGTCACTTCTAGGCTTCTGTAAAGGTTTTAATGTCGTAGATACCTGGAGGGCCCTCCACCCTACAGACAAACAATATTCATTCTATTCTAAGGTACATAAATCCTCCATGAGGATTGATTTTTTTTTTCACTCGTAGCCATGCCCTTTCAAAACTGTTCTCATGCTCAATTGGTTATGTTGTTATATCAGACCACGCCCCATTGTTTTTGGTTATGTCCAGTAAAGAACAGCGTCCTCCACCGCAATGGCGTTTTAAAAACCGCCTGCTTAAAAACCCAGATTTGATCAAATATTTACTGAGGAGTTGATACCCCAGAAGTATCTCCTAATGTGCTTTGGGAGACTGTTAAAGCTGTGACTAGGGGCATTACAATATCTTTTTCTGCCCATCTCAAGCGTAAGAAGGAGTCAGAGCGGCAGAATTTGAAACAACAATTAAAGAAGCTCCAGAGAGAATTTGATAGCAACCCTTCTAGTGATCTGAGATCTCAAATTGATACCACAACAGCAGCTCTGGATACACTGTGTTTCTCGCTAAACACAGAAGGTATGAGTTTGGGAATAAGTCCAGTAAATACTTGGCAAACTTGGTTAAGACCAGATCTGACTCACAAGCTATTTCTGCAATAAAATATGAGACAGGTAAAATAGTCCAGTATAGTATGGACATCAATAGATGCTTTCAAGGGTTTTATGAATCTTTATATAATCTGAATCTGAGCCTCAGTCTGAGACCCTGATGCAAAACTTTCTGCCAACCATCACTCTACCTCAGGCGTCTCAGTCCCACAAAGATTTGTTAAACAGCTCCATCTCACGCGGTGAAGTCATTGCTGCTATTAATGAGCTGCAAAATAACAAGGCCCCGGGCCCCGATGGCCTGACTCCTGAGTTTTTTAAAACTTTTCAGACCCTCTGCTTAAAATGTTATCCAACTCGTTTCACTCTGGCCACCTCCCAAATACTATGATGCATACCAACGTTTCGCTGATTCTGAAGAAGGGCAGACCACCGGAGGATTGCTCCTCATACAGACCAATCGCTTTGCTTGATGTAGATAGAAAACGTATCGCAAAAATCTTAGCTAGAAGATTAGAGCATGTCCTCCCAGACCTTATTTCTATGGACCAAACTGGTTTTATTCAAGGACGTAAGTCAGTAACTTCAAACTGTTTTTGCATATCGGTAAAGGCTAAAAGCTGTTTATGTGTGGACAAGGCCTAACACAAATAAATGGAGGCTGAGAGTCTCTTAATCACAACATGCTCAGGTTCCAGTCCCTTCTGTGGCTCTTTACTGCATACCATCCCCTCATCTACCAGCTTCTCTGTCCTCTCTCCACTGTCAATGGCCACTACAGCCCACAAAATCCTAAAAGAAGACAGGTTTTTCTTAGAATACAGCCTGAGATAGAGGTCACTATGTTTGTTCCTACCTGGTAGAGACATAGGCAGAGCAGGAACAGCAGCATGTAGATAATCTTGTATGCAACAAGTTTTCCAGAAAAGGAGACTACAATGAACATCCCTCCACACACATAGATCCAGTATTTGGCATAGCAGCTCATCACCATGCCTCCCAGCACCTTGAGGACTGAGTCACCACCATCCCCATCTTCTAAGAGGGGGAAAGAGGTTAGAGGGAAAGAAAAGGAGGGAGATGCAGATGGTAACATTGGGTTAAAACAATCTGTAATATTGGTAAGAAGGAATGTAGGAGAAAAGTCACCCAATACACAGCAAATATGTAGAAATATATATGTTTGTGTACAAATCAGTCAATTTACCTCAAAAGCAGGATTAGAAAGTGCACAGTCTATATTTTGAAGGAACATTATTTGTGTGTAGAGCAACTCTTTTTGATGTAAGAATGCATTTGTTTGATTGTTTACATAGTTGGTGACAACTGGTTTCCAATGAGGTCAATAACTTCATCATTTTCACAAACATTTAATATAACCTGTACAGTCTCGTGCACTGTGGACGCTCTGGGTGGAAGAAAACTACCCAGAGTTTTCTGTAATTCAGATGACTGAGGTTCAGTTCCAAGTTAAATCTATTACAGTTAAGAAAAATGTTCACAGTATTCTGCTGGTGGAAACTACAGCCTTTTCAAGTAAGTTGGGCACATGTCATTTGCTTTGCTTTGTTTAATGTGTGTGCTTTTGCTCTACTGGATCTGACTGTGTTTGAGCTGTGAGATCTCTTTCCTAGCCATTGATTTATATCATCAGTAATGTTGACATAACCAAAACAGATACCTGGGAAAATAATTTGGGTGAGTGGAAACTTAACAGAGTGCTACTGAAAATGTATTATTTACTTCCTGTAAAATATTCTTCTAATAATCCCCCATCACATTATTGTCCGTTATAGTGTTGACCAATGATGGGTACATTTTGAAAATATTCTGCCAAACACAAAGACAAGTATTGGGGAGACACAGTGCAACTAAAATAATTATATCTACACACAGAAAGAGAGGAAGCGACCGACCTATGGACGGACGGACAGACAGATGCCCCTGTCTGCTTCAGTGGAGCTGAATTGGTTCACAGGATCCTGGAATTCATATTTCAGAAAATAACTCGCAAGCAAGAGATGTGCAGAGAAAGGCCAAACAGGGCCAGAACTTTACAGAACTTAATCCATTTTCCGTCTGCCAAGCATCAGTGATATTGGCGAGATGTCTGCACAGAGCCCAGAAGATACAAAGACAAAACCCACCCCAGCGCACTCTGTTCATTCCGCTGTCGTCTGGAATACAATACAAATATACCTACCGTTGTACGAGCAGATTCAGAGAATTTTCTTCCTGAAAGCTGTGGCCCTATTTGTTTCTAACATGACAATTTCTTAACTGTAATCATAAAATATGTTCATGTATGTAACATAAAGAGGACTGCATCTTTAATTCCTTTATACAATCACTTTCTGAATAACTATCAGTGAATTAATCTTGAATTTGAAGGTTTGTTTCCTCAGCCTAACCAGTTGCTAGTGTACGTTCAGGAAGCAGACACCCTTAAAACTTTCCTTTTTGATAAAGCTTATAGTTAGGGATGGCTCAGGTGACCCTGAAACATCCCATAGTTCTGCTGCTATAGGCCCAGCCTGCTGGGGGAGCTCCCATGATGCACCTCTCCTCCCTCTGCTCTGTTTCCTCTCCATGTACAGTGCACAGTGAAAATGAGTACACCCCTGTTGAAAAGTAACATTTTGAACAATATTTTAATACACACACAAGTTATTCCCAAAACGTGCATAGAGTAAGTTTAATCTGGTGTCATCAGATCACAGGACATGGTTCCAGCAATCCATATCCTTAGTTTGTTTGTCTCTGATGAGACAATGATAAACAAATTTGCTTTCGATGGTGTCAAGCATGTGTGGTGGTAAAAAGTGATTTGTACAAAGAAAAGTGCCCCATGCTTAAAGTCAAGCATAGTAGTGGGAGTGACATGGTTTGGGGCTGTATGGATGCCATCAACAGTAGGAAGCTGAATTTCACCAAAAGAAACATGCTTGTCAACATGTACTGTGACTACTGAAGCAGATCATGATACTCTCCATAGGATTTCAGTCAAATCTCACACACGTCTCTTTTAGCCTGGTGCAGACTCAAAATGTAAAATTTCAATGTAAGGCAAGGATGAAACGCACAACGATGACCTCCCTTTTAATGCCTTTTCATTTCATGACATTTCGGGCCAACACGGCCCATTCTCAGGGAGTTTAACATAGGGGTGTACTCACTTTTGCACCAGCATAATTTCACAAAAATGGACAAATAGGTCATTTAAGTTATATTATTGACCTTTCTTTTCTGTTGTAAGCTCAACAGATGTTGTATTAAACTTGCTCTATGCACGTTTTGGGAATAACTTGTGTGTGTATTAAAATATTGTTCAAAATGTTACTTTTCAACAGGGGTGTACTCATTTTCACTGTGCACTGTACATGTGACATCATTGTTGTCATTAACTTGTGTTTCTCTCTCTCAGCAGGTATCTGGCCTGGTGTTACGGTGTTTGTTGTCCCCTCTTTCCTGTCCTCTCAGCCCCCAGCTGGTCCAGGCAGATGGCCGCCCTTCCTGGTTCTGGTTCTGATGGAGGTTTCTTCCTGTTCAAAGGGAGTTTTTTCTCTCCACAGTCGCTTCGTGCACGCTCAGGACGGGGGGAATGGATCAAAGTTAAGTTTTCTTACTGTCTGTCGGTTTCCTTCTAATTTTGAATCAGCAATCAGGAGGCAAGTGGTTGGATCCCAAGGACTTTTTCTGCTATGAACACTGATACTGTCCAAAACCAGTCCTAATGTAACCCAGAACGTCATTTTCTTGGTAAAGGCTGAGGTGTTAACTGAAGTTATGTTGAGGTTAAAAAAGAACAAGTAATGGATTAGGGAAGGACATAGGATTGACATTAGGCTGTACAGTGAATGGAAGTCAATGCAATAACCTAATGAGTATATCTGTATACTGTGTGTGTGCAATTTAAACTAAAATCTCAGGTAATTTTGGTTATTTGGGTACTCAGGGTAACATAATCCTGATGCCATTGTGTCTCTAAACCATTCAGAAATAGGTGTCCCAAAGTCGGGGTGGAGGAAAATGCTTCCCCAAAGATAACTTAAGCGAGTGTGTGTGTGTGTGTGTGTGTGTGTGTGTGTGTGTGTGTGTGTGTGTGTGTGTGTGTGTGCGTGCGTGTGCGTGCGCGTGTGTGTGTCTGCGTGTGTGTGTGTGTGTGCGTGTGCGTGCCTGCGTGTGTGCGTGCGTGTGCGTGCGTGTCTGCGTGTGTGTGTGCGTGCGTGTCTGCGTGTGTGTGTGTGCGTGTGTGTGTGCGTGTGTGCGTGCGTGCGTGCGTGTCTGCGTGTGTGTGTGCGTGCGTGTCTGCGTGTGTGTGTGTGCGTGTCTGCGTGTGTGTGTGTGTGCGCGTGTGTGTGTGTGTGCGTGTGTGCGTGCGTGTGCGTGCGTGTCTGCGTGTGTGTGTGTGCGTGTCTGCGTGTGTGTGTGTCTGCGTGTGTGTGTGTGTGTGCGTGCGTGTGTGTGTGTGCGTGTCTGCGTGTGTGTGTGTGCGCGTGCGCGTGTGTGTGTCTGCGTGTGTGCGTGCGTGCGTGTGTGTGTGTGTGTGTGTGTGTGTGTGCGTGTGACTGATGACCTGTTGTAGTGACTTCTTGAAGTGGTGTGGCCATTTTAATCTTCCTCCTGAAGTTTTCCTTCACAGACTGACGTACCAACAGCCAAAACGTTAAGACAAACAAAAGCTGGAGAGAAAAAGATCAAATAAAAGTATGACTGGACTAAAATGGAAAGTAACGATTTTGTTCACTGTTTTTCTGAAAAGTTGACAATCTTAATACTTGTAATGAATATTTCGTTGTCTCTGTTTTTCAAAGACACTTGATATAAAACACGACACAATTCAGAATTTACCTAATTAATTGAATTGAATGAAAATAGATTGTAATGACTTCATTTCAGTTGGAAATGACTTGATTAATTCCAAAAATGAATATTATTTTGCATCATGAATTCATCATTAATCATAAAAAGTTCATTGTGTAGAATCATTGTTGCTTGCAGGAATTACTTCCTGTATTGCTCTTTGTTGCAGTGGAGGCAAAGGAGCCTCTCATTGAACACATAATCGTTTGACCACTATCTTATGTAGAGGGTAAATAGTATTTTCCATTATGAGTATGAATTTGTGCAGCATTCTTCTTTGTACAATCAGCTCCAGAGCAGTCCCCAGCACAGAGCCAGCCTTCTTTATCAGTGTTCAGTTTCTTTGAGTCTCTGGCTCTGATGCTGCTGCCCCAGCAGATGCTGCAAATAGATTGTACTCTCCACCACAAACTTCTAGAAAATATGCAGCATCTTTGTGCAGACACTGAAGGACCTAAGATTCCTCATGAAGTCTGTTATGTCCCTTCTTGTAAACAAAGTGAAGACAAACAGTGAGAGTAGAGTCACCTG